>NW_022097182.1:0-53210 GCF_006542625.1 Nomascus leucogenys | reverse complement strand
TAACACATGTAAATCAATAAATGTGATACATCACATTAAACAATGAAGGATAAAAAACATATAATCATTTCAATAGATGCAGAAAAAGCATTTGACAAAATTAGACATCTTTTACGATCAAATCTTTTGACAAATTAGTTATAAAAGAACATAATAAAATAAAGACCATATGTGATAACCCACAGGCAACATTATACTGAATGGTGAAAAGTTGAAAGCTTTGCCTCTAGGATCTGGAACAAGACAAGGATGTTCACTTTAATCACTTTTTTCAACATACTACTGGAAATCCTAGTCAGAACAGTTAGGTAAGGGAAAGAAATAAAAGGCATCCAAATTGGAAAAAAAAAGGCTAATTGTCCCTCTTTGCAGATGACATGATCATATATGTAGAAAACCCTAAATACACCACTGAGAATCAGAAATAGTAAATGAATACAACAAGGTTTCAAGATACAAAAGCAACATAAAAAATCAGTAACATCTCTCTACACCAATAGCAGACTATCTGAAAAAGGAATCAAGAAAGTAATCCCATTTAAAATAGCTATTAAAGAAACAAAATACCTACAAGTAAATTAAGCCATGGAAAGATGAAAATTATTAAACATTGATAAAAGCAATTGAAAAAAGTTAAAATAAATAGAAAGATATCCCATATTCATGGACTAGAAGAATTAATATTGTTGAAATGACCATACTACTCAAATCAATCTATAGATCCAATATAATCTCTGTCAAATTTCTAATTTCATTCTTCACAGATATTAAAAAAGATCTTAAAATCCATGTGAAACTACAAAACACCCCAAATAGCCAAATAAATCTTAAGGAGAAGAGCAATGCTAGAGGTATTACAGTATCTAATTTCAAAATATATTACAAAGCTATCCTAACTAAAACAGCATGGTATTGCCATAAAAACAGGCACATAGACCAGTGGAACAAAAACAGAGAGCCCAGGTATAAATCCACACATTTACCTACAACTTATTTTTGACAAAGATGCAAACATTCAATGGGGAAAAGACAGTCTTTTCAACAAATGGTGCTGGGAAAAGTGGATATCCACATACAAAAGAATGAAAGTAGACCCCTCTCATCATATACAAAAATCAACTCAAAATAAATTAAATATTCAAATGTAAGACCTCAAACTATGAAACTAGTAGAAGAAAACATAGGTGAAATATTATATGTCATTAGTCTGGGCAAGGACTTTTTAGAAAAGACATTGAAAGACATGCACAACAAAAGCAAAAATAAACAAATGGATTACACCAAATAAAAACTTCTGCACTGCATAGGAAACAATCACTAGAGTGAACAGACAACCTAGAAAATGGGAGAAAATATCTGCAAAATTCACTTGATAAGGGGTTAATATCTCAAATTTATAGAAAACTCAAGTCAATAGCAAAAATACAAATAATTGGATTAGAAAATAAGAGAGCTGAATAGACGTTTCTCCAAATAAGACATAAAAATCACCAACAGGTATATGAAAAAAATGCTCACCATCACTAATCATCAGAGAAATGCAAGTCAAACCTGTCAGGCCTCTGGGCCCAAGCTAAGCCATCATATCCCCTGTGACCTTCACGTACACATCCAGATGGCCAGTTCCTGCCTTAACTGATGACATTCCACCACAAAAGAAGTGAAAGTGGCCTGTTCCTACCTTAACTGATGACATTATCTTGTGAAATTCCTTCTCCTGGCTCATCCTGGCTCAAAAGCTCCCCTACTGAGCACCTTGTGACCCCCACTCCTGCCCGCCAGAGAACAACTCCCCTTTTTCCTTTACCTACCCAAATCCTATAAAATGGCCCCACCCCTATATTCCTTCACTGACTCTCTTTTCAGATCAGCCCACCTGCACCCAGGTGAAATAAACAGCTTTATTGCTCACACAAAGCCTGTTTGGTGGTCTCTTCACACGGATGTGAGTGAAATTTGGTGCCATGACTCGGATGGGGGACATCCCTTAGGAGATCAATCCCCTGTCCTCCTGCTCTTTGCTCCGTGAGAAAGATCCACCTATAACTTCAGGTCCTCAGACCAAACAGCCCAAGAAACATCTCACCAATTTCAAATCCAGTAACAGTAAGTGGCCTCTTTTTACTCTCTTCTCCAACCTCCCTCACTATCCCTCAATCTCTTTCTCCTTTCAATCTTGGCGCCACACTTCAATCTCTCTCTTCTGTTAATTTCAATTCATTTCATTTTCTGGTAGAGACAAAGGAGACACGTTTTATCCGTGGACCCAAAACTCTGGCGCCGATCACAGACTAGGGAAGCCAGCCTTCCCTTGGTGTTTAATCATTGCAGGGACACCTCTCTGATTATTCACCCAGGTTTCAGAGGTGTCAGACCACACAGGGATGTCTGCCTTGGTCCTTCACCCTTAGGCAAGTCCCGCTTTTCTGGGGAGGTGCAAGAACCCCAACCCCTTCTCTCCGTGTCTCTACCCCTTCTCCACTTTTCTGGGGGAGAGGAAAGAACCCCTCAACCCCTTCTCCTTCACCCTTAGTGGCAAGTCCTGCTTTTCTGGAGGAGAGGCAGGAACCCCAACCTCTTATCTCTGTGCCCCGATCCCTTATTTCCACACCCCGACCTCTTATCTCTGTGCCCCAGCCCCTTATTTCCATGACCCAACCCCTTCTCTGCTTTTCTGGAGGGCAAGAACCCCCACCCCTTCACCGTGTCTCTACTCTCTTTTCTCTAGGCTTGCCTCCTTCACTATGGGCAAGCTTCCACCTTCCATTCCTCCTTCTTCTCCCTTAGCCTGTGTTCTTAAGAACTTAAAACTTCTTCAACTCTCACCTGACCTAAAATCTAAGCATCTCGCATCTATTTTCTTCTGCAATGCCGCTTGACCCCAATACAAACTCAACAGTAGTTCCAAATAGCTGGAAAACAGCACTTTCAATTTTTCCATCCTACAAGATCTAAAGAATTCTTGTGTAAAATAGGCAAACGGTCTGAGGTGCCTGATGTCCAGGCATTCTTTTGCACATCAGTCCCTCTCTAGTCTCTGTTCCCAATGCAACTCATCCCAAATCTTCCTTCTTTCCCTCCTACCTGTCCCCTCAGTCCCAACCCCATAGCCATTGCTGAGTCCATCATTCTAATCTTCTTTTTCTACCAACCCATCTACTGACCTCTCCCCTCCCTCTGCCAGGCTGAAGCTTACTCCCATCTCCTCAGCCTCTGCTCCTCCACCTATAATCATTTATCACCTCCCCTCCTCACACCTGTCCTGGCTTTCAGTATTCGTTCATGTGACTACCTCCCTCCCACCTTCCCCAGCAATATTTACTCTTAAAAAAGTGGCTTGGAAGCTAAAGGGCATAGTCAAGGTTAAATGCGCCTTTTCTATTTCCCCAAATCTGATAGTTTTTAGGCTCTTTTTCATCAAAATATAAACTCCAGCCTAGTCATGGCTCATTTGCAGCAACCCCTGAGATATACTTAAGCCTTCTAGACCCCTAAAAGGTCAAAAGCCCGTCTTATTCTCAATATACATTTTATTACCCAAATCTGCCCCCAACATTAAATAAAACTCCTAAAATTAAATTCCGGCCCTGAACCCCACAACAGACTTGATTAACCTCCCCTTCAAGGTGTAACAATAATAAGTAGAGGCAGCCCAAGTAGCAAATATTTCTGAGTTGCCAATTCCTTGCCTCCACTGTGAGACCAAAACCCCAGCCAATCTCCAGCACACAGATCTTCAACGCCTAAATGCAGTGGCCATGCATTCCCTCCCAAACGCCTCCCCTAGGAGCTTGCTACAAGTGCCAAAATCTGGCCACCAGCCAAGGATGCCCGCAGCCCAGGATTCCTCCTAAGCCATGTCCCATCTCTGCAGGACCCCACTGGAAATCTGACTGTCCAACTCACTTGGCAGCCACTCCCAGAGCCCTGGAACTCTGGCTCAAGGCTCTCTGACTCCTTCAGATTCTCGGCTTAGCGCTGAAGACACGCTGCCCGATCACCTCGGAACCCCATAGACCATCACAGACCGAGCTTTAGGTACTCCCACAAAGGAAGGTAAGTCCATCCTCTTCTTAATCAATATGGAGGCCTACCCACTCCACATTACCTTCTTTTCAAGGGCCTGTTCCCTTGCCTTCCATAACTGTTGAAGTATGACAGCCAGGCCTTCTAAACCTCTTAAACTCCCCAACTCTGGTGCCCACTTAGACAATAGTCTTTTAAGCACTCCTTTTTAGTTATCCCCACCTGCCCAGTTCCCTTATTAGGCTTGAGACACTTTAACTAAATTATCTGTCTTCCCTGACTATTCGTGACTACAGCTACTCTCATTGACCCCCTTCTTCCAATCCAAAGCCTCCTTTGCATCCTCCTCTTGTATCCCCCCGCTTAACCCACAAGTATAAGATACCTCTACTCCACCATCTCATTAAAACCTAATCACCCTTTACCCCGCTCAATGCCAATATCCCATCCCACAGCATGCTTTGAAGGATAAAGCCTGTTATCACTCGCCTGCTACAGCATGGCCTTTAAGCCTATAAACTCTCCTACAATTCCCCCATTTCACCTGTCCTAAAACCAGACAAGCCTTACAATTAGTTCAGGATCTATGCCTTATCAACCAAATTTTTTGCCTATCCACCCCATGGTGCCAAACCCATATACTCTCCTATCCTCAATACCTCCCTCCACAATCCATTATTCTGTTCTGGATCTCAAACATGCTTTCTTTTACTATTCCTTTCACCCTTCCATCCCAGCCTCTCTTCACTTTCACTTGGACTGACCCTGACACCCATCAGGCTCAGCAAATTACCCATGGCTGTACTGCCCGCAAAGCTTCACAGACAGCTCCATTACTTCAGTCAAGCCCAAATTTCTTCCTTATCCATTACCCGTCTCAGCATAATTTTCAAAAAAACACACGTGCTCTCCTGCCATCATGTCTGACCAAATCTCTCAAACCCCAAACCCTTTTAAAAGATAACAATCCTTTCCTCCTGGGCATGGTTAGATACTTTTGCCTTTAAGATACTTGGTTTTGCCATCCTAACAAAACCATTATATAAACTCACAAAGGAAACCTAGCTGACCCCATAGATCCTAAATCCTTTCCCCACTCCTCTTTCTGTTCTTGAAGACATCTTTAGAGACTGCCCCACTCTAGCTCTCCCTGGACTCATCCTAACCCTTTTCATTACACACAGCTGAAGTGCAGGGCTGTGCAGTCAGAATTCTTACACAGGACCGGGATCGCGTCCTGTAGCCATTTTATCCAGAACAACTTGACCCTTACTGTTTTAGGCTGGCCATCATGTCTCCGTGCAAGCAGCTGCTGCCCACACTAATACTTTTAGGGGCCCTTAAAATCACAAAACTATGCTCAACTCACTCTCTACAGCTCTCATAATTTCCAAAATCTATTTTTTCTTTCTCATACCTGATGACATATACGTTCCGCTTCCGGCTACTTCAGCTGTATTCACCTCTTTGTTGAGTTCCCACAATTTACATTGTGTTCTGGCCCGACTCAATCCGCTTCCCACATTATCCTGATACCACACCATGACCCTCATGACTGCATCTCTCTGATCCACTGAACGTTCATCCCCATTCTCCCATTTCCTTCTTCCTGTTTCTCAACCTGATCTCACTTGGTTTATTGAGGCAGTTCCACCAGACTAATCGCCACATCACAGCAAAGGCAGGCATGCTATAGTACAAGCCACTAGCCCGCCTCTTAGAACCTCTCATTTCTTTTCCATTGTGGAAATCTATCCCTCAAGGAATAATTCTCAGTGTTCCATTCTGCTGTTCTTCTACTCCTCAAGGATTATCAGACCCCTCCCTTCCCTACACATCAAGCTCAAGGATTTGCTCCTCCCAAGCACTGGCAAATTTGCTATTCTACTACTTCTCAGGGATTATTCAGGCCCCCTCCTTCCCTACACATCAAGTTCAAGGATTTGCCCCCACCCAGGACTGGCAAATTAGCTTTACTCAACATGCCCCGAGTCAGGAAACTAAAATACCTCTTGGTCTAGGTAGACACTTTCACTAGATAGGTAGAGGCCTTTCCCCACAGGTCTAAGAAGGCCACCACGGTCATTTCTTCCCTTCTGTCAGACATAATTCCTCTGTTTGGCCTTCCCACCTCTATACAGTCTGATAGCAGACCGGCCTTTATTAGTCAAATCAGCCAAGCATTTTTTCAGGCTCTTAGTATTCAGTGAAACCTTTATATCCCTTACAGTCCTCAGTCTTCAGGAAAAGTAGAACAGACTAATAGTCTTCTAAAAACACACCTCACCAAGCTCAGCCACCAACTTAAAATGGACTGGACAATACTTTTACCACTTCCCCTTCTCAGAATTCAGGCCTGTCCTCAGAATGCTACAAGGTACAGCCCATTTGAGCTCCTGTATAGACGCCCCTTTTTATTAGTCCCGTCTCATCTCAGACACCAGACCAAACTTGGACTGTGCCCCAAAAAACTTGTCATCCCTACTGTCTTCTGTCTAGTCATACTCCTAATTCACCATTCTCAACTACTCATACCTGCCCTGCTCTTGTTTACACTGCCAGTTTACACTGTTTCTCCAAGCATCACAGCTGATATCTCCTGGTGCTATCCTCAAACCGCCACTCTAAACTCTTAAAGTAAAATAAATAATCTTTGCTGGCAAAGCTATGCTGAACCTCCTTAGGCACTCTCTAATTAAATGTCCTAGGTCCTCCAAATTCTTAGTCCTTTAATACCTGTTTTTCACCTTCTCTTATTCCATTTAGTTTTTCAATTCATACAAACTGTACCCAGGCCATCACCAATAATTCTAAATGACAAATGTTTCTTCTAACAACCCCACAATATCACCCCTTACCACAAAATCTTCCTTCAGCTTAATCTCTCCCACTCTAGGTTCCCACACCACCCCTAATCCTGCTCGAAGCAGCCCTGAGAAACATCGCCCATTATCTCTCCATACCACTCCCCAAAAATTTTCAGTGTCCCAACATTTTACCACTAATTTGTTTTATTTTTCTTATTAGTATAAGAAGACAGGAATGTCAGGCCTCTGAGCCCAAGCTAAGCCATCATATCCCCTGTGACCTGCACGTACACATCCAGATGGCTGGTTCCTGCCTTAACTGATGACATTCCACCATAAAAGAAGTGAAAATGACCTGTTCCTACCTTAACTGATGACATTATCTTGTGAAATTCCTTCTCCTGGCTCATCCTGGCTCAAAAGCTCCCCTACTGAGCACCTTGTGACCCCCACTCCTGCCTGCCAGAGAACACCCCCCCTTTTTCCTTTACCTACCCAAACCCTATAAAATGGCCCACCCCATCTCCCTTCACTGACTCTCTTCTCAGACTCAGCCCGCCTGCACCCAGGTGAAATAAACAGTTTTATTGCTCACACAAAGCCTGTTTGGTGGTCTCTTCACACAGATGCAAGTGAAAAAACCCACAGTGAGATATCATCTCACCCTGCTTAGAATGCCTTTTATGAAAAAGTCAAAAAATAACAAACGCTGGCAAGGATGTGAAGAAAGGGGAATGTTCATACTCTGTTGGTGGAAATGTAAATTAGAGCAATTGTTATGGAAAACAATGTAACTTCCAAAAACATTAAAAATAGACTTACCACATAATCCAGCAATCCCACTACTGGGTGTATATTCAAAGAAATTTAATCAGTATCTCAAAGAGATTTTCTGGACTCTCATGTTTATTACAGCACTATTCACAATAGCCTAGAATCAACCTAAGTGTCCATCAATGAAATGAATGAAGAAAATGTGGCATATATGCTGTATTTGGCCATTCTTGCATTGCTATAAAGAAATACCTGAGATTGGATAATTTATAAGAAAAGAGACTTAATTGGCTCCTGGTTCTGTGGTCGTACAGGAAGCATAGTGCCAACATCTGCTTTTGGGGCCTCAGGAAGCTCGAGAACTTGTTCACTATCATGAGGATAGCACCAAGCCATGAGGGATCCACCTCCATGACCCAAACACCCCTACCGACCCCATCTCTAACAGTGGGGATTACAATATAACATGAAATATGGGTCAGGACAAATATCCAAACTATATCATGTGCACATTTGGCCATAAAAGAAGGATAAAATCATGTCATTTGTGACAACATGAATGAACATAGAGGACATTGTGGTAAGTGAAATAAGCTAACCACAGAAAGAGAAATATCACATGATCTCATACATATGTGAAACCTAAAAACACTGATCTAATAGAGAGTAGAAGAGTGGTTACCAGACTGGGAAAGATAGGAGGAGAGGTTTTAACAATCTGTCTGTATCAAAATACCACATTGTACCCCATCAACATGTGAAATTATCATGTGTCCACTTAATAAAAAAAAGAAAATGGAAGAGTCAAGGTACTGGGGCACTCAAAGAGACAGAAGAGAGGTGAATTGGCAGTAAGGAAGAGAGAGTCTGAAAGAGCAGGTCACAGAGTGGAACATTAAAGTTTATAACATTAGAAATCAATTTTTAAGTTATTGAAAAGTTAAGTTTATAGCCATGAAAGTGAGTAGCTCAATTGAAGTGAAAGTAAAAGTCAATGAAAGATTAAATTCGAAAATATATTGCTTGGCATTTAGTAGTCATTTCAGAAATATTAATAAATCTTAAGAAAATTAAGAACACCAAAGCATTCATAGTGGGCCATTATCATAATATGAATCTATGTGGTAATCTTTTATTCTTTCTAGTGAAGGGAGTAATTCAACAGTTTTGATTATAGGTTAGAAAATGATTTCTCCAGGTGTGACCCACTGACCACATTCATTGTACTTGAATTGCTTGAGCAACTTGTTTCAGGAGAAAATGGAAAGATTTTAAGATGAACCAACGAAATTACCACTGAGTGTCTTCAAGAAATCTCAGCCTTGTCTAGAATAACCTGGGTTATCTGTTCTATGGGGTCTCTTTGCCTTTTGTTTTCTTTGTTATTTGCAGTCCTGTTAGTCGTAGATTACTGAGAGTAATGCAAATATTCTTGTCTATAGACATGCAAATGATTGATTTTGGTGGAGTATAATTAATTTTCCTTTTTCCACCTTCCATCAAGAAGTCAGTTTTGAACCTATCGAGCAAATTTATTTGTGTTCCTTAGTGCCTAGATATGTGTGGCTCTTTTAATTTTCCATAAAACTCATTGTAACATCTTACTGACTCCCTCATTAAATAAATGAGTTAAACAAAATCTTAGACAAATGTTCATTTTATATTTGTAAGTCATAATTTACCCTACTTGAAGCAATTTTCCTTTAACACTCCTAAAAATACAGATTCCTATGCCCATGCTAGACCTATTAAATCAAAATCTCAGGCCTAAGGCACAAGAATTTGCATTGTTAGTAAGATTTTCAAGTGATTTTTAGGCATACTATATTGTATTAACCATTACCATTCTAATTCTTTAAACTTGAATATTGTGTTTATAATTCCAACTTCATCAAAGTAAACTTTTGGTTAGCACAAACGGTAGAAGTCCCCTTATTCAATAAGATTGGGACTAGTAATAAAAAGATTAATAACAAATTTAAGTTAGATGGAGGAATCATAAAAAGTATTAGATATGTAAGTCCGTAAAACAACTTTAATTTAAAAGACATGTGTAAATAAATTTGCCAATATTTTGATGACAAGGTCAAGCCTTGCACGATTCACTGAGTGGAGTTTCCTGTGGAAACTGTGCCGATGATATGTTGTCATTCATTTCTTGTTCATTTCTGTGAAGACAACTGGGGTAAAGCAATCTGAAATCCTAGATTAACAATTTTCCCATTTGTTCTAGTTGTCTTGCCAACAGTTAAGCTGGCAGCAACTGTTTGAAGTCTCATTTTCCCAACACATTTAGTTTATTTCTCAGAGAAACAACAACACTACTCTTGTTATACTCATTTCTCAGTTTACATAATATTTATTTATTTATTTATTTATTTATTTTTTATTTTTTTTTTTGAGACAGAGTCTCGCTTGTCACCCAGGCTGGAGTGCAGTGGTGCAATCTCGGCTCACTGCAAGCTCGCCTCCCGGGTTCATGCCATTCTCCTGCCTCAGCCTCTCCGAGTAGCTGGGATACAGGCGCCCGCACCACGCCCGGCTAATTTTTTGTATTTTTAGTAGAGACGGGGTTTCACCGTGGTCTCGATCACCTGACTTCATGATCCGCCCGCCTCGGCCTCCCAAAGTGCTAGGATTACAAGTTGAGCCACCGCGCCCGGCCTATTTATTTATTTTTTATTTTATTTTATTTTATTTTATTTTTTTTTGAGATAGAGTCTTGCTCTGCCACCAGGCTGGAGTGCAGTGGTGTGATCTCTGCTCACTGCAAGCTCCACCTCCCGGTTCACCTCATTCTCCTGCCTCAGTCTCCAAAGCAGCTGGGAGTACAGGCCCGCCACCATGCCTGCTTATTTTTTTGTATTTTCGTAGAGACGGGATTTCACCATGTTAGCAGGATGATCTCGATCTCTTGACCTAGTTATCGGCCCGCCTCGGCCTACCAATTAATATTTAATTAAATTGCATAACTACAAGAGCAAGAACAAATTGTGTAAACATATTTAGAATGAACACAGCTTCCTCTTAGAAACTATACAATTTCTGTGATGGAAGGAGAAATGCACAGGCATTAAAAGTAGCTAAAGGCTTTTAGTTTGCAGTGGACATCAGTCAATAAGTTGTACAGGGGTACCAGAAAGTGCTGATTGCAAATCAGTTAAGTGGAGGTCCGTTAAGGCAGCATCCACTGTATCTTAATTTGTAAAGTGAATGTTCTAAAACTGGCTTCACTTTTGCTATAAAGGACCAGATGATAAATTTTTAGGCTTTGCAAACCATACGGTCTCTATAGCAACCATTCAACTCACCATTGTAGCAGGAAAGCACCACAGATCCATGGATGTGCTCCAATAAAACTTTATTTATTAAAACAGGCAGCTGGTCTGAGGGCCATGTATACATCTTGCTGTTTTCATACAATTTTCTAACTTAGTAGTTCCCTGCCTTTTTAACAGTCAAGGATTACTTTTAATCCTCTCCTCTGATTTTATGTTACAAAAGCCTTAAGAAAAACCCACAAAGTATAATTATTTTTTAATTTTGGGGGTTCTTATTTTATTAATTAATCAATGATATATAAAGGCTACCCATTAGGTCAGTATGAAATAATCAACATTACTAACTCTAAGACTTAGGTCTGGATAGAAATAAAAAGTGTTCAACTATATATATAACTTAAAACCTGTATAGCTTTTTCTGGTGTAAATATATAACTTTTCAAGATTTTTCAAGTATTAAATAAACTTTTGGGAATCCCCACACCTGGCTCCCTATGATGACATTCAATAATTCTTTAGGATTCTGGGAATTTTAGAATGAAAGTCACGCTCTGTAGGAATGAATGAATGAATGAATGAAAAAGAAAGGGAAGAAAAAAGAGCCTGTCTACTAATTGTAAATTAATCATCAATGAACGTTTATTTTATTAATAAATTTGTCAACTTTGGGTTGCCAAATCTAACAAGATACCAACATGGCGTTCATGGTGATCACACTCTAGTCAAATTTTATTTTAGTTTATTGATTATACTATTAATATCACCCTGAAATACTCAAAACTTCTGTCTTAATTCTGTGAATAATTCACTTATTAATCACCCTATACACTACTTAATGAATGGAATGGTGCTTGGAATAAAGATAATTACAGGGCTAAAAGGTTTTTCTCTGAAGGCAGGGCATAGGATTTTGTTGTATGACTGGAATAAAACAATATTAATCAATATTTTCTGCAACCAGTGGCTTTTGACTTAGTCGTCTATTAATATCTATCAATCACTAACCTCAGTCCTATTTCCTCCATTCTTCTTTTTCTATCATAAAACTTGTCCATTTTTTCCATTAGATCTATGTTTCTCTTCTTTTCTTTTCATCCAAAACGGACATCAACTTAGTACAGATAGTGCAATTGATCCGAACCCTACAGAACTCACTGTTTCCATTTACATAACTTACGTGACTGTCAAGCTGAAATCACTGTCAAATTTTTTAATTCAAAATTTTAATTAATTTAATCACATTTATTTATTCATTTATTAATTTACTTTGAAAATAATTTTAACTTGTATTTTATATTCAGGGGTACATGTGCCAGTTTGTTACATGGGTATATCTCATAATGCTGAGTTTTGGGCTATGAATGATCCCATCATCCAGATGCTGATTTGATATGATTTGACTCTGTGTCCCCACCCAAATCTCATGTTGAATTGTAATTCCCAATGTAGGGGGAATGACCTGGTGGGAGGTGATTAGCTCATGAGGGCAGATTTCCACCTTGCTGTTCTTAGATGTTGAGTTCTCATGAGATCTGATTGTTTAAACATATGACACATCTCCCTTGTCTCACTTGCTCTCCTGCCACCATGGTAGAATGTGCCTTGCTTCCTTCTTCACCTTCTGCCATGATTGTAAGTTTCCTGAAGCCTCCCAGCCATCTTCCTGTACAGCCTGTGGAACTGTGAGTCAGTTAAACCTCTTTTCTTTATAAATTACCCAGTCTCAGGTAGTTCTATATAGCAGTGTGAGAACAGATTAATACATGAGCATAGTACCCAATAGTTTGTCAAACCTTGCCTTCCTCCTTCTCCCTCTAGTAGTCCCAGTGTCTATTCTTTCCATCTTTATGTCCATGAGTACCCAGTGTTTAGCTCCCACTTATAAGTCAGATCATGGGGTATTTCGTTTTATGTTCTGGCATTAATTCACTTAGGATAATGCCTCCAGCTGCATCCACGTTGCTTCAAAGGACATGATTTTGTTATTTTTATGGCTGCATAGTATTCATGGTGTATGAAATGGCTTGGAAGATGGCCCCATAAATCTCATGGTGAAATGTAATCCTCAGTGTTGGAGGTGGGGCCTGGTAGGAGGTGTTTGGCTCATGGGGGTGGATCTCTCATGGCCTGATGCCACCCTTGTGACAGTGAATTCTTTCAAGATCCGGTTGCGTTAAGGGTGTGTGGTACTTACCGCCACTCCCATTTTCTCTTGTCCTGCTCTGACCATGTGATGTCCTACTCCCTCTTTGCCTTCCATCATGAGTAAAAACCCCCTGGAGCCTCCACAGGCGCCATGCAGATGCCATCCCCTGCTTCCTGTACAGCCTGAAGAGCGTGAGCCAATTAAATCTCTTTTCCTTATAAATTACCCAGCCTCAGGTATTTCTTCATAGCAATGCAAGAATGGCCTAATAATACAGTGTAAATGTACCACATTTTATTGATCCAATCCACTGTTGATGGGCACCTACGCTGACTCCATGTCTTTGCTATTGTGAATAGTGCTGTGATGAACATGCAAGTGCATGTGTCTTTTTGGTAGAATAACTGATTTTCTTTGGGTTATATACCACAATGGAATTATTGGCTTGAATGGTAATTCTATTTTTAAATTCTTTGAGAAATTTCCAAACTGCTTTCAACAGTGGCTGAACTAATTTACATTTGCACCAATTATGTGTAAATGTTCCTTTTTCTCCACAGCCTCCCCAGATCTGTTGTTTTTTGATTTTTAATAGTAGCTATTCTGACTGGTGTAAGATGGTATCTCGTTTTGGTTTTGATTTGCATTTCTCTGATGTTTGTGACATTAAGCCTCATTTTGCCACAATAAAACTGGGAAAATACAGTGTTACTTGTCAAACAAATTGTTTTACTTTGCTTTAAAAATAATCAAGTAGTATATTTCTTCCAGCACAATTAAGAAGTAAACATTTAGAAATGTACAGAACCTTGCTGTTAGGCTTTGCACAAATATACCAGTCGAACACAAAGGCCACCTTAAACTTTCATTTGAAATGAAAGAAATTTTTAAGAGTTAAGGGCTAGTAAATTGTTAGTCCTGAAGTTAAATTAGCTCAAAAAATGCAAAGACTTTCCTTTAATTAAAGCTTTTAAATGAACACTTTAAATCATAGTTGGTTTCTCCCTCAAATTTTGTCCAAAGCCACTGTTTACAACTCAGTGTATCAAAGAAGGTTTCAGAAATGATTATGAAGCTCCCTCAACTTACGATGTGCTATTTGCAACCTTTAGATGGCTATCATTCTGGCTTTTCTACCTTTTAGCAACAATAAGCACACCCCTCCCATTTCTCCCCCACCCTGACTTACCCTCTTTTCACGTAATATATAATTTTTCTCAGAGCGTTCTTACACATCTTTAACTATAAATATGACAAAAGCACACAGTATAGTACATGTGTTGCATGTATAAATGTTGTATCTAGTCATACAATTTTCCTTTTAGAAAAGAAATATTTTATTTTCAAAAGGCAAAGTCTCTAGGAACCTTTTCTAGCTGCCAGTCATAAAAACATAAATTCCTGGTTAGTTTCCCAAATTTGCCTGACCATAAGAACCACTTGTGATATTTGTCAAACACATATATTCTGAGTCCCATACGTGATCTCCTGACTCAGAATCTCCAGGTGAGAGGCCCGGGAATACACATTTTAAACAAACGTCCACAGTTATTATTATGATTAGAAAAACTTGAAAAAAATTTCACTAGGATGTTTATGACTGAATAACCTCACAAACATAGGAAAGTTACTGAAAAAAATATGAGCAGAATTTAGAATTCTGCCTTCGCTGAAAGTGTTTGTTCCCTCCTCTTTTTTTTTTTTTGTTGGGGAGAGCCACAAGTTTATTATTAATGTAAGTTTTGGTTAAGACAAGTCAAAAAGAAAAATCTTGCTCAGAGTTACTCAGGTAAGCTGCTGTCATGGTAAAAAGATGGTGCAAAGGCAATGGGCAACTTGGTAATGGCATCCCTTAATATGCTTAGCGCTTGAGTCTCCTGCTCCAATCTGGACTGGCTGCACATGTCCAGTTCACTGCTTCATCCCAAGGTATCCCTTTACCAGCTACCTGGGAACTCCCTTAATCTGCTTACTACATCTAATCTCCTGTTCCCTGTGTCTTATATCTTCCTATGTCTTGATTTACTCTTCATATTTTGGTGAGCACCTCCTCCACTAGCTTCTTGGGAAACTGTGCTGGGGATTCATCAAGACCTGACCACTTATGTAACTCCGCAAAACCACAAACACCTGGGAGGGGGTGAAAATGATTTTAATGAAGAAGAAAACCTGATGTTTAATTTCAAAACTGACAGTGAGAATAGAAGGAGAGGCATGAATTTATCTTGATTCTAACACAAAGCATTGTATTTGAGTCTACAAACGAAATTGGTTTCTTCTTTATTTTTTGTAAGTTTTTGCCAAACTCTGTGCATATACAGAGGCTGGGCAAGAAAGAAAGAAATCCAGAAATATGGCATATGCCATCCCTTATTTATTTCCCCATGTGATCAGCCAACAGCTTCTTCACCTAGTCCCTGCTTCAAGCTGACTTTCTACTTCTCTACCGGAAATGGAGCTTACCCAAAGACTGCCTCAATGTCAGTTACCACAAGGCCTTTTTTCCATCTTATGCTCCTAAACATCTACGATATTAAATGATATTATCCTTTCCGGAAACTCTCCTTCGCTTTGATTTCTATAACGTTACTCTAACTGTTTCATTTCTTCTTTTATAGACTCTCTTTCTTTCTCTATCTCTTTACTGTAGACATGTTGTACGGCTTTGTTCTTAACCTTCTGATCTCTCCACATTCATTCCCTCAGAGCATGTATCCATTTTCTTGGTGTCGACCTTCCTATCTGATTATTACCATCAAGGAACGATGTTGGTGATGAGCATAGCTAACATCTCCTAGACGTTTTCCATGTAGGTTATAATAAGCACCCTATATAATTCATGCCATTTAATTCTTCAACCCTAAATGATACTAACCACATTGTAAGAGATGAGGAAACAGATTTTCATCAAAACCCTGGAAAGCCAACGTGAGAAGCCCTGTGTGTCTCCTTTGTTAATGACTCCGGGCATCATGGCATGTGGATTGCCATGGAATGGGGATTAGGAAGCGCAGCACTGTGAAAACACTGGAAAATACTTTATGATAGTGGGTAAGGACACTCATCTCCGCACATTGTGATGGTTTTGTTTCTGAGTCAGGTTTGAGATGGGCCAATCCTAAGTCGATGATGCCACCAGGGATCAGAAATTTAATAAGATCTTCGTGGATGCTTGGAACCCAACTGGTCTCTGTTAGGGAAAGAGCCGCAGCTTGAGTGTGGTGGTTTTGCAGGACCCCGACTTGCCTTCTCTATCCTGGTTCCCTCACTCTGCTTTACAGGCCTGGCCTGCTCGCTGCTCCTCACACCAGCGCTGCACGTCTCCCTCCATGCCTCCGCCCTGTTTCCTCCATTAGACAGGACTAGCTTCCTCCATCTCTGTCCGGCAAAAGCCTGCCCAGTGTTCAAGACCCTCCTCAGATGCCGCCTCCACCATTAGGCTTCTCCTGACCCCGAGCCTGTAACACGCGCCACCATCACCCTCCACCTCAGCCCACATTCCCACAGCACTCGCGATGTCCACGGCCCTCAACATGGCTCTTCATTCTATATTAGGGTATTTCCTGCTTGTTTCCTGCACACACAGTCGCACGAGGCACAGCCCCGAGTGACCCGCGCACGAATGGCCCGCGCTTCCAGCCGCGCTGCCGCAAGCTGGCGAGGGCAGCCGGAGCCGCTTCCCTCCCCCGCGGGGACCGTCGCCAGCCCGCAGCCCTAGCGGGAGGCGGTTCCACAGCGCGCCCGGAAGCCCCGCCACCGGCAGCACCGGCGCCTCCGGTGGGCTTTCCTCCCTTCAGGGAGGCGCGAATCCTCAGGGGCTCCTCGAGAGGGCGCCAGGGAGCCGCTGCGCGTGGACACTTTTCGGCCACCTTAGGGCACCTTTCCGCCATAGCTCCGCCCCACTCCCCCCCCCACCGCAGAAACCCGGAAGTGGAACTCTCAGCCATTCAGCATTTCGGTGAAGACGGAGGCGGGTTCTGGAGAGAGGTACCCTGTCAGAGAGTGTTTACTTCGCCTCCACTTCTGTTCCTCCCCGCCCTGATGCTGCTCCCGGTCACATACTCGTCCTGAGCCGGCTTCAGCCTCTCCACGCAGAAGTCTCCTGGAGCCATGGCCGTGTACTCCTATGTGAAGTCTACCAAGCTCGTGCTCAAGGGAACCAAGGGAAGAGGGGGTCCTGCAACTCGGGCGGGAGCCTCCTCCGTTCTTTTCGGACGCACTCCACCCCCGCGAGTCCGTTGGAAGCCATGGCGCGGAGAGCCGGCTTCGTGGCCTCCCAGGCTTCGCCCTGGCCTCTGTCCGGGCTGGACGGAGGCCGGACCGCTGTTTCTGGTACCTGTGCAGAGAGGGGCAGCCTTCCGCGTGGACGACCCTGGAAACAGGGTAGACGGACGGGTGACCAGTGACCCCGTTCCCACGAGTTTGCGTCCCCTGAGGCATCTCTCCAGGCCTCTGCCTGGAGGGTCTGCGTCAGTCTGATCTCGTAGTTCATGATAATAACTTCCTTTATTAGGGATTATTCTTTTCTCCATTGTCTCTTCCTAGGAAAATTATTGATTAATTTTTTCTAACCTAATATGTAGAGTGAAACCAGGATGAATCACACAGTGGTTGAGGTGTATATGGGCTTTGTTAGGGATATGGACTCGAACCTGCACTCTGTCATTTACTGATTTTGTAATTTGTGGCAATTTGGTTAATATGTCTGAACTTCCATTTACTCATTAAGAGATCAAATATCTTTGAATCTCCGTTTACACATTTATACTTTAAGATGATTTTTTATACTTTTAGAAGACTGTGAGAATTAAATGAGAGAACATATATGCAGTAAATAAATTGAGCCAAATGTGAGGAGGAGGTCGTGGTGGTAATTTATTAGCTCTTTAGGAAAAAAATACCTATGCACTCATATCCCCGCTTTTTTAACTGGCAGATTTGCCCGAGGTTGACTGTACATACAGATGTTGAGCATTTTCTCCTGGTCTCCGTGATAAACAGAGGTTTTGGTACTTTTAGGTGAGATGGAAAGAAAGTATCAAGGAGTGAGCTGAAGCTACTGGCCTTGAGAACCCTGTCTAGGAGTCTGGCCTCATGAAGATGCCAGAATAAACGACAGGTATATCCTGAATAAATGTGAGATTTTTACTCTGTGAGTTTCCTGTGAGGAGAGGAGAGTTATCTTCTGAAAACTTTATGACGAAAATACAGACAAGAGTGTCTTAAGATTATCGTAATAATCATAATTAATGCTTATATAGCACTTTCAATGTGCCAAGAAATTGTCGTAGGCGCTTCACACGTTAACTTTTTTCAAATCGCTTTTGGTTTTTTTCCTTTTTTCTATTGAGCTGTAATTCATAATTATAAAATTCACCCTTTTGTACAGTCAGTGGTTTTTAGTATACATTCAAGAGATTCACCACTGTCTAGTTGCTCAGCATTTTCATCATCTCAGAAGGAAACGTCCCCCTACGCATTAAGGCAGTCAAATCCCATCCTCCCCCTCTGCTAGTCCTTGGCAACCACTAATACGCTGTCTATGTGAAATCGCCTATTCTCAATATTTCTTAAGAAAGACATCATGCAACATGTGGCCTTTTGTATCTGGCTTCTTACTCTTATAACATTCTTGAGGTTCATCATTGTTGTGGCACTCGTTCCTTTTATGGCTGCATAGTACTCCATTGTATGGATGTAACATTTTTTTCATCCATTCATCAGTTGATGAACATTTGGGTTGTTTCCCCTTTTTGGCTATTGTGACTAATGCTAGTGTGAATATTCTTATGTAAGTATTTTTGTGGGTGTATGTTCACATTTCCCTTGGGTATACATACTTAGGAGTAAAATTGCTGGGTCATGTGGTAACTCTTTAACTTTTTGAGGAACCCCAAACTGTTTCCTGTAGATGCTGCACCATTTTACATTTCCACCAGCAATGTGTGAAGGTACATATTACCTCTTAAACCTCACAATAGCCTTAAGAGTTAGGTTAAGTTATTATCCTAATTTTTTAAGTGAGGAAACTGACTCACAGAGAGATTCAGTACCTTTTCCAAAAATCACAGAGCTAAGAAGCGAAAGAATCAGGATTTAAAATCTGGCAGTGTGGCTCTACAATCTGCTTTGAACTCTAACATAATATGTACAAAGCCTGAAGCAACTTCTCAGTACTGTATTTAAGAGGGCATAGCAATGTAAGTCTTCCTAAATCAATAATTTATAAACAAAACAGCTTAAAAGACTCCAAGTTTCAATCTTACGATATTTATCATACAAATTAATATACCTAAACTCATCTATATAAATTATGTGCTATAGTAAGAAGAAAAAGAGCAAAGATAAGAAGAGAAAAAGAGAAGATGAAGAAACCCAGCTTGATAGTGTTGGTGAGTCACATTTCAGTGCTGTATTCTGAAAAAAGTTAACGTTTCTTGAGATCTCATTGAAAATATTTTCCTAGTTAGAAATTTATGATGTATTCATATTTGTCTTAAAGTGCTTAAATATTACCTACAGTTATAAATTCCATTTATTCTTTAGCACAGTAGATGCTACTGATGCCTTTGCTTCATTATCAGGAGAGAAAAATTATAACTCTCTGACTTAGTAGGCACCATTAGACTGCTTAATAGCTGGAGATTCTGATACATAATTTTAAAGTCCTAATGTAAATGTTATTCAACCAAATATATTTTACAAGTTATTTTCTTTGCACATGTATGCATTTTAATTGTAGAAGTCGGTTGTCTCTTAAAGGAAGTATCTTCAAAGGAAAAATCATTATTTTGTGAACTCTGAAATGAATGAAAATCTTAAATACAACATCAGGGTAGCCTGTAAATGATGCTAGAAATAAACTGACCTAAACACACTTAACCAGCCTATTTTCCGTTTAGTTCTTTCCATACATTTTTTTTCTCTTTTAAAACTTGGCAAGTTGCATTTTGAATTTTCATAAATTATGGTAACTTAAAAAATATATAAAATATGGAATGATATAAAGCTAATGTTCTGGAAGAATCATTGCTTTCAAAATGGCAAATCAACAATTCTAAAGTTAGGGTAGATATCTAGGGTAGATATGTAGATTTGGAATTGCTGTGTCAAAGGATAGGTGAAGGTATAACCATATAAGAAACTGCTAAAAATTTTCTAAAGTGGTTGTGCCATTTTACCCTCCCACCAAGAATGAGTTAGTGCTCCAGTTACATCCTTGCCAAGAGTTGATGGTGTTACCAGTCTCTTCTCCCAGTCTGAGTTTTACCTTTTCAGTTTCTTAATGGTGGTTTTTGGATGAGAAGCTTTTTTTTTTTTTTTTTTTTTTTTTTGAGGCAGAGTCTCACTCTGTCTCCCAGGCTGGAGTGCAGTGGGCGATCTTGATTCACTGCAAGCTCCACCTCCCAGGTTCACGCCACTCTCCTGCCTCAGCCTCCCGAGTAGCTGGGAGTGCAGGTGCCCGCCACCACGCCTGGCTAATTTTTTGTGTTTTCAGTAGCAGCGGGGTTTCACCGTGTTAGCCAGGATGGTCAGAAGCTTTTAATTTTTATAAAGCTTAATTTATTTTTTTCTTTTATGGTTACTGCCTTATCTCTTTGATCTAAGAGATCTTTGCTTACCCCAAAGTCAGGAAAATATTCTACATTGTCTTTTAGAGGCATCATAGTTTTAGTTTTTATATTAAATCTGTCATTCATCTCAAATTAAATTTTGGCATGATGTTGTGAGTTCGGTTTCAAGATTTAATTTTTTTTTTGACATCTTGATAGCCAGTTGTGCCAGCACCACTGGTGTTTCCTTTTTCCATTAATCCACTTTGGTATCTTCATAATAAATCAATTAACTTTCTATGTATTGGTCTATTTCTGGACTCTGTTTTATCGATACGTTTGTCTGTTTTTCTGTTGGTATATTTCTCTTGATTGCTATAATTTCATGAAGTCTTGAGATCAGGTAGTGTGAGTCCTTCAACTTTGTACTTATTAACTATTAATTTGTTAATTTCTACAGTGAAGCTTTTTGGATTTTCTCAAGAACTGTATTGAGTCCAGATCATTTGGGGGAGAATCAACATCTTAATATTGTGTCTCAATATTTCATAATTTTCAATGTAGCAGTCTTGCATGCCTGTTTAAACATTTATTCTTAAGTATTTTATAATTTTACACTACTGTCAATAGAACCTTTGAATTTGATTTTCCAGTTGTTTGCTGTCAGTACGTAGATATGCAATTGATTTTTGTGTAGTGACTTTGTAGTCTGATAAGTCTGTTTCACTTATTCCTTCTAGTGGTTTGCTTATATAGAAAACGAAGAAATTTGCAATTGTGTTTCCTGTGACTATCATTTTACTTCTTTCTTTCTAATCCTTGTGTCTTGTATTTCTTTTTATTGGTTTATTATACTGTCCAGGACTTCCATAGTGTTGAACAGAAGTCATGAGAATGGGCATAATTGCATTGTTCCCAAGCTTAGGCAGAAAGCTTTCAGTAGTCCACCATATGGTATGATGTCTGTAGAATCTGCAGAGAAAACCTTTATCAAAATGAGGACATTCCCTTTAAACTTTGTTTCTTGGGAGTTTTTATTTTAGTGGTGTTTAATGCTGTCAGATGCCTCTTTCTGTATCCGCTAAGATGATTATACAGCTTTCTTCATTCTGCCAATGAATTACATTGGTTTCATTTTCAACTTTTAAAGTAACTTTATATCCCTGAGATAAACCCCACTTAGTTGTGGTGCGTTGTCCTTTGGGATACTGCTAGATTTGATTTCTAGGTGTTTGTGTTTTTGTTTTTTTTTTAAGATTTCTATATTGGTGTTGATGGGAGATATTGGACTTTTGTATCCTTTTCTTGTAATGTCTTTATTTGATTTTGGTGTCAAGGTGATATTGCGTGTCATAAAATTAGATGGAAAGTGCTGTCTCCTTTCCTATTTTTGGAAATAGCTGTGTGAGATGGGTATGATTTGTTCTTTACATGTTTGATAGAATTCACCAGTGAAATCAACTGAACCTAGAGGGTTTTGTTTGGTTTGGTTTTAGTTTTTTTGTGGGAAAATTAAAAATTTTTAAGAGATATTTTCAGATTTTTTTGTTGTGTCAATTTTGGTAATTTGTGTCGTTTAAGAAAATTTCATTTCATCTAAGTTGTTGGATTTATTGGCATAAAATTGTTCAGAATGTTCCTTTCTTTAATATGCTTTTAATATCCGTAGAATCTAATCTGTATTGCAGTCTCTTCATATTGGTAATTTGTGTTTTTGCTGTTATTTCCTGGATCAGTCAGTCTAGCTGGAGGTTTCTCAATTCTTTATAAGATCCAGAATCTAATCTGTATTGCAGTTTCTTCATATTGGTAATTTGTGTTTTTGCTGCTTTTTCCTGGATCAGTCAGTCTAGCTGGAGGTTTGTCAATTCTTTATAAGATCATTTATTTTAGATCGTTAATGATCTTTTAGTACAGGTGTATTCAATCTTTTAGCTTCCCTGGGCCACAGTGGAAGGAGAAGTATTGTCTTGGGCCACACAGAAAATACACTAACGATAAGCTGATGAGCCAAAAAAAAAAAAAGCAAAAAAATCTCATAATGTTTCAAGAAAGTTTATGAATTTTTGTTGGGCTGTATTCACAGCTGGCCTGGGCCTCATGCAGCTATCAGGTTGGACAAGCCTGTTTCAGTATTACTTATTTTCTCTATTTTCATTTTCTATTTTATTTATTTTCAGTCTTTTTTTTTCCTCCCTTTAACTTACTTTAAGTTCACTTTGCTCTTGTTTTATAGCTTCTTAAGAAGGGAGTTAGATCTCTTCATTCCACTTTAGTTTCAGTTATAGTCAACACATTTTGTTTTCATTTTCATTCCATTCAAAATATTATCTAGTTTTCCTTGTGATTTTTCTTTTTGTGGACACGTGAGTTATTTAGAAGTGTATTGTTTATAATTTCTACTACATAGAGATATTAAGGTATGTTATTGTTGCTGATTTCTAATTCATTTATAGTATAGTTGGAGAACATACTTTCTTAGTGAATTTCCATGTACACTTGAAAAGAATGTGTATTCTGCAGATGTTGATTCAGGGTTTTTGTTTTTTTTGGAGATGGAGTCTCGCTGTTGCCCAACAGGCTGGAGTGCAGTGGTGCAATCTCAGGTCACTGCAACCTCTGCCTCCTAGGTTCAACTGAATCTCCTCCCTCAGCCTCCGGAGTAACTGGAATTACAGGCACCTGCCACCACACCCGGCTGATTTTTTAAATATTTTTAGTAGAGTCAAGGTTTCACCATGTTGGCCAAGCTGGTCTCAAACTCCTGACCTCAAGTAATCCACCCGCCTCAGTCTCCCAAATTGGTGGGATTCCAGGCATGAGCCATGGTGCCCAGCCAGTTCAGTGTTCCTTAGATGTCTGTTAGGTCAACAGGTAGAGCTTGTGACTGTGCATATCTTCTGTGTCCTTACTGATTTTTTACTAATCCTACACTGTATCGAGAGTTATATTAAAATCTCCAGCTGTAATTCTAGATCTGTCTACTTGAGCAGTTTTTGCTTAAAGTATTTTGAAGCTCTCATAAGATGTGTAGACATTTAGGATTGTTAAGTCTTCCTTATAAATTCAGTCTTTCATTTTCATAACACTTTAACCTTATTTCTGTTAAATGTCTTGATGCCTAGTTAACTTATTTGACCACCCTTTTGCTCCTGTCAAGCCTGGGCCTTTGTTAGTTTGTGCTTATTTATTAGGGTTTTGCCCGTAGACTTCGACAGTGACTCTTACTCTAGGGAAGGTTCATCCTCATGGGCCTCAGCCACATGTTCCAAGTCTACTTGGTGAGTTCTCTCCACTCTGCTGTGTCCCAAATTTGTGTGATCTCTGGCATCTCCAGTCAGCCCTCAGAAGTGCCAGCTACTCTGCAGAGGCCTTGTGGAGCCTGCCTACTCCATGCACTCCCCCCAGCCCTTGGCCCCAGACCTGCAGAGAACTTTTGTATACTCTTTTGAGGCCTCACCTGTGTGTAGTTCCCTCTTCTCTCTAAACTCCCAACATATTAGCACTGCAAGACTCTCAGCTTAGTGACAGTGACATTGCCTCATTTCTGGAGGTCTCTACCTCTCTCCGTGTGGTCAAGAAACTGCCATTGCGCAGAAAACAGAAGTGTGTGTGAGATCTGCCTCCTGTGTTTTCCTGTTCTGAAATATCACAGTCCTCTTCTGCCTGTGTTCCAATCCCCAAAAACAGTTTCCTCAAATACTGTATCCAGTTTCAGTTTTCTGGTTGGTCATGGTGGGAGGGCAAGTCCATCTTGGCTAGAAGAGGAAGTCCTTCTGCATCTTTTTCTCTTTGTCCTTCCACCTTCTTTTGCATTGTGGATTTTCTAAACTTGCCATATAAGTAAGCATGTGCCTATTTGTGAAGGGAAAGAAAAAAAACCTTTTAAATTTTTAAAGCTGTTCTGTTGGTTCCTCACAAGGATCTGAAGGGATTGGTAAATAGGATGAAAGAAATTCTGTCTTTCACATGGAGAAAACCAAGTGTGACATTAATAAACACGAGCATGTCTGTAAGCAAAGAGTCTCACTGAGCTCTGCTAGATTCAGAAGCAGTTGGACTTATAACATCATAGTTTGCAAAACACATATATTTTATTTACCCAGGAACTAAAGCTAAGTAAGCTATGGGTTAATAGAAGGTCTGTGAAGGGTACTTAGACTACAGTAAGATTGGGGAAGAAAATTCCATTTCCAAATCTAAGATATATCATTCCTTTGTGCCAAGCACATAATGAAGGTAGAGATATAAGGGGGCCCTTAGCACGGAAGCACTGGGTTAGTCAGAAGGTGAGGTGAGCTGTCACACAGCCTTGATGCTAGAATGAGGGTGCCCTGGCAGTATCTTATCAGCCATGACACTGGTGCATCGGGACTTTTTTTTTTTTTGAGACAGGCTCTTGCTTTGTTGCTCAGGCTGGAGTGCAGTGACGTGATCATGGCTCAGTGCACCCTCGACCTCGTGGGCTCAAGCAATCCTCTCACCTCAGACTCCCGAGTAGCTGGGACCACAGGTTCCTACCACCATACCCAGCTAATTTCTTAATTTTTTTGTAGAGATGGGGATCTTCTTTTGTTGTCTAGGCTGATTTTGAACTCCTGGGCTTAATTGATTCTCCTGCTTCCACCTCTCAAAGTGCTGGGATTGCAGGCATGCCAGACATATGTAAACATTCTAAACTATGTGAAAATATGTGAAAAGCTTTGTCATGCATTGTGAGACAACACAGCAGGAATATTTGACCATCTGCCTAAGGTTTAAAAGGAAATAACTTTAAGCATGTGTCTAAATAGCAAGTAATATTTTAGAGCGGATTCTCTTAAATTCAGCTTGGGGATCTGCAGCATATACACAGCTTGAGCTGTAACCTGACGTAGAAACAGGCAACTTCGGTGCCCGTGTTCTTAGGATCCACTGCTTTTTCACAGCTAAAACCCCAGAGTGGCACCGTTAAGTATTATGTTATGTTACTTTAGTCGTTAAACATATAAGCATACCTCCAAAGGTTGAATGGAGGCCACTTGCAGAAAATAGGCAGAATGCTCACATTTAATTCTTGATGATACTATATTTAGCTTTCTTATTCTTTGAAATCTCATTGAGAAAAAATACTGGCATCTGCCCAAGTAATTTCTTTTTCAGTTGACAATATTATAAGTAATGTTATTGTACATTTCCCTACTTGGACAGAGTGTGAAAATTTTGAGGAGCTTGTCTGCCAGAAATTTCTTCTTCATTTGCAAAACATTAATGAGATATTATATTTCAATAATTTTATTTAATATTAAGTGTACTTGGTGAACGTGGCATAGAACATACAAAATAAAACTAACTTAAAATCATTAACTATTACATTTATAAGAAAGACTTGCTGATCATAACACTGTTGATAATGATTCTGAATAAAGCATTATTTATTTTCCTGAAAACGATTGTGGCTATAACTCAAGCATCTAAATTGCCATTAGTTTTATTGCTTTTTAATTGTCTTTAGCTGAAATTTTAATTTTGATTTTCTATTTCTCCATTGGTTTTGTGTGTGTGTGGAGGTAAAATATGCAGAATATAGAATTTGCCAGTTTTTCTATTTTTAAGTGTACACTTCAGTGGCATTTAAATACATGCACCGTTTTACCTTCCCACCAGCATTGCACAGGGTTTCAGTTTCTCCACATCCTGCCCAACATTTGGTTTTCTGGTTTTCTTGGTTTCTGTTTTTTGTTTGTTTGTTTGTTCTGATAATAGCATTCTAATGGGTGTGAAGTGGTATTGCATTATGGTTTTGATTTACATTTCCCTAGTGACTAGTGATGTTGAGTGTCTTTTCAAGTGCTTATTGGCCATTTGTATATCATCTTTGGAGCAATGTCCATGTACGTCCTTTGCCCAGTTTTGAATTGTGGTATTTGTCTTTTTGGAGTTCTCTGTATAGTCTGGATATTAATTCCTTATACTGTATGTAGTTTACAAATATTTTCTCCATTCTCTGGGTTGCCTTTTACTCTGTTGACAGCAGTTCTTGATGCACAAAAGTTTTTAATTCTGATGAAGTCCGGTTTGTCTATGTTTTCTTTTGTTGCCTGTGCCTTTGATGTTCTATACAAGAAATCACTGCCGAATTCATTCTCATGAAGCTTTTCCCATTTTCTTCTAAAAGTTTTCTAACTTTAGCTCTTACATTTAGGTCTTTGGTCTATTTTAAGTTACTTTTTGTATTTCGTGTTAGGTAAGGGTCTACCTTCATTTCAGCTAAAATTTTATATATTTTTAAATTTATTATGGAAAGCATGAAATGTTTAGTTGAATAGAAAATTTTATGCAGTAGAATTAACTGAATCTTTAAAACCTTTTTATTATGGAAATATCCAAACTATTCCATACATAGAAGAATATAATGAGTCCCCCATGTACCCAGGACCCAGCATTAATTATCAATATTTTGCCAATCTCCTTTGATTTACACACACAACCACACACAAATTTTTTCCTAGAAAATTTTAAGTAAAATCACAGATATTATGTCATTTTACCCATAAGTACATAAATGTACATTTCTTAATGTGATATATCTTTCTGTCATCACCCGTTTTCTTATTTTTATACATTATACTATGTCATTATCAGACCTTGTAAAATTAGCAAGAATTCCTTAATATGTCGTATCCAGTTAATGATTGACTCATTTCTACTCCAGCTAAAGTACAATTTAGGAGGAGGTTTGAGGACATTTTTTAACATTAAGATACAAACTTTTATAACAACTGCTTAAATAATTGTTCCTAGAGTCTAACATTTCTATTGGCAAATTGGGATTTAGTATACATAGACATAGATTCTGCTCATTTTACTTTCAATCTAAAATCATAGTTAAGATTACTGGCCAGGAGCGGTGGCTCACACCTGTAATCCCACACTTTGGGAGGCAGAGGCGGGTGGATCACGAGGTCAGGAGTTTGAGACCAGCCTGGCCAATGTGGTGAAACCCCGTCTCTACTAAAAATACAAAAAAAATTATTCAGGCATGGTGGCAGGCTCCTGTAACCCCAGCTACTCGGGAAGCTGAGGCAGAGAATTGTTTGAACTCGGGAGGCGGAGGTCGCAGTGAGCCAAGATCACATCACTGCACTCCAGCCTGGGTGACAGAGTGAGTCTCTGTCTCAAAAAAGAAAAAAAGATTGCTATGCTAGAAAGTCTTCCTATAGAGGCATTTTAAAGAAACATTATGATAGGCATTGCCTCTGGAAAGCAGGCATGAATAGATGGCTGGGGTCCATCATGAGAGAGACCGTTCTCTATATATCACTTTGTACCTTCACATGTTGCCTTTTGTTTTGTTTTGGTCCTTTTTTGAGACAGGACCTTGCTGTGTCACTCAGGCTAGAGTGCAGTGGCGTGATCATAGCTCACCATAACCTTGAACTCCTGGGCTCAGGTGATCCTCTTTCCCCAGCTCCCCGAGTAGCTGGGATTACAGGCATGCACCCCCGTGCGTAGATGTATGTTGCTATTTTGTGTTTTAAAAACCTAATCCTGAGTGTGCTGGTAGTCGCATGAATCTGTGCACATACATGCAAACAAGTACATGTAAAACTGGTGAAATCTGAATAAGGTTCATGGATTATATCAATGTCAGTTTCCTGATTCTGACAGTGTATGATACTTATGGAAGATGTCATCATTGAGACAAAGTGAGTAAAGGATATGTGAGATCTTTGTATTATTTCTTACAACTGCAAAATAAAAAGGTTTTAAAACTAAGTTATATTAACAAAAAAAGAACTCTGTGTCAAAACTAAAATATAAAGTTGAAATATTGATTTTATTTTTTAGGAATCTGGTGGACAGTAAAAAACTTTGGTGAAATTTCAGGAACCACAGCCATTGAAATGGATGAGGGAACCTATATACATGCACTCGACAATGGTCTTTTTACCCTGGGAGCTCCACACAAAGAAGGTTTGTGTCTGGAAGGGAAGAGGCTGCCACAAGCGTAGATTTTAGGACATGCATTCACTTAGGCCAAACTCTAACTAGTCTCAAACATTTTCCAAAGGAATGGAAGCATTGCATTTGACTCTTCCATTTTTTTAAATTCCTTAATTTTTACCAGCCATTGGCAAGTCCCTCTTTCTAATATAAGCATTTGAAAACATTCCGTATAGTTCCAGAAGAGTATCTTTGGAAATCAAAACAAGATTAATAATTAAAATAGTAAGTGGAAAGAAAAAAGAAAACCTATTTGAGTCAAAATGTTTGAATTTCTTTTTTATTCAGACCTATTGCCAAAACTAACCTGGGTGCGTTTAACAATTTGAAGTTTCCTCATTTTCTTTAGCCCATTAGAGGAAGCACTAATGAGATATGAAGTAATTAGAAGATAAAAAGCAGTATCATTTGGTCAGCAAAGCCATCCCTTGAATAAATGAAAGCATTTAGCTTTTTAAATAAGTGCTTATTTATGATTGTATTTTAAAACGTAAAGAGAAGCTATCTCAAAAGTTATTAAATAAGCATTATATCACCCTGTCTTACTCAGTATATAAAATTAGCACTGTAGTTAAAAGAAGATAAAATACATCTTGATTCCAAAGATACAGTATTTCAACGACATCAGTATATCTGAATATTCTTACATTTAATTGCAGAAGAAAATAGCCACATTTTTTAAAGCAAAATAATGTATTTATATTTATAGCAAATGTCAAATTTATTTTCAAATGTTTTTTCTCCAATAGTTGATGAGGGCCCTAGTCCTCCAGAGCAGTTTGCAGCTGTCAAATGATCTGATTCCAGGTGAGCTTATGTTGTAATATAATTAGTAACCAGTTATTTTAAAAATTTAATTATATCATTAAAAATTTTAGTATCTGTCTTAAGCCCACAGGGTAATTTTGATATAAAAAACAAAATAGCTTTTTTGAAAAATAGATTTTGTGATCTACTTTTAGTGGGTTTCCTATCAATATATAATGCTAGGCTGGAATAAAAAATATGTAAGTTAAAAAGTGAAGATTAATAATTTCACACACTGAATAAGATAGATTAAAAAATAAATCAAATAGTACAAAACCTGGTTCACTGTTGCTATGATATTTAAACTCACTGTTTGGAAGTCCAAAGGCAAACAGGAAGACTAAAAAAAGGAATATTGTTGAAACCAGCAGAGAATGTTACAGAATCATAACGACCAAAAGAATATTTTTACTCACTATTTTTACAGTCATTTTATAAAGTAGCCTTTCTTATTCTCACCTTGTGCAAAAGTATAGAATGATTCTTTGGGTAGAAGATACTGAAAATGAATTTACATATTTTAGTAATTGGTTACATCAATATGATAATGATTTCTGTTATATAATCATTAACATATAAAGGAGTAAAAGTCAATTCTGGCATCCCAGGAGATTCTCGGTAAGGTAAAAGATTAGAAATCATAATTTTAAAAAATCACATTTAGATGATTATTTCTGTACTTTCTTTGAAAGTCTGATAAGTATGGTGAAAGACAAAGAATAAAAGCAGAGGAAGAAAAAAATTCAATAGTTTTAAACTGCTTTACAATTATAAACAAAAAAGGATTATAAAGAAAATTAACTGACAAATGAGGAAAATATTTGCAACAATCTTAATAGGCAGTGAGTTCTTACTCTTCATATGTATCTTATATAGAATTCATAGCACTGAAGACCCCAGTAGAAAAATTGAGATCAGATCTCAATAGAAAAATGGACAAGGGACATTACCAGATAATCTAAAAACTAAAAAGGAAAGGAAAAGAAAAACAATTGTTATTCTAGTTGACTACTAAAATGCAAATTTATAGGATACTGTTTTTCATATCAGGTTTTCAAGTATTTTTTTAAAGTCATAATGTTTAAAAAATCCGTGACACAAAGCATATTCTGTTAATTTGAGGTAAGAATGTAAATGGAAGCAGCATTTTCTGGAAAACAGTTTGATGACATAAGAACTTTATACTCTTTGATCCAATTATTTCTAGGAATATTTTCTAAGGATAAAGCAGTTTTATGTACAGAATAGATGTACATAGAACTATTTATAATAAGAGAAAAAGTTTTAGTAATTTATTATTGAAGTTTATAACTAGAGAGGTATAATTGAAGAATGATGAATTTCGAAAATATTTGTTATGTAATATATAAGGTACAATGTTTATATTAAAAAAGCACAATATAAAACTAAATTTAAAACTGCACTGTCCAACATGGCAGCAACTAGTCACAAGTAGCTTTTTTTTTTTTAAGGCACAGAGTCTCACTCTGTCACCCAGGCTGGAGTGCAGTGGTGCGACCATATCTCACTATAACCTCAAATTTCTGGGCTCAAGCAATCCTCCTGCATCAGCCTCCCAAGTAGCTGGTATTACAGGTGCATGCCACCATGCCCAGTTAATTTTTTAAATTTTTTGTAGAGATGGGGTCTCACTGTGTTGTCCAGGCTGATCTTGAACTTCTTGCCTCAAGCAATTCTCCCATTGGCTTCCCAAAGCACAGAGATTACAGGAGTGAGTCACCACTGAGCTACATGCAGCTTTTGAACACTTGGAATATGTCCAGTCTGAAATTTTAGATATGTACACACCCACACACATACACATGTCCTGTTTTGATGTTCTATAATTAATTTTCTCTCATTTTTTAACTTTTATCTATCTTATTAATGTACAGAATCACCCTGAAATCTGGCTATGGACAATATCTTGGAATAAATTCAGATGAACTTGTTGTTGGGTGTTCAGATGCAATTGGACCAAGAGAACAGTGGGAAAGAGTCTTTCAAAATGTAAGTGCTGTTATTGTTTATAAAAACTTCCTGTCAGTTTAACAGAAAGTCTGTAACAATCATAATATATTTAAAAAGAAAAAGTAGGATGCAATACTATAATACATTAAATTGGAATAAATCAATAAGAACATAGAGCCTTAAAGAGATCTCAAAATACAGTGCAACAAAAATAGCATTAGTACTTTTGCCCACAATTATTTCTGTATACCCTTAGTGCCTAGATATGGATCTCATTTCCATTAAAGAACCAGTCAATTTTAGGTCTCAGAGTAGGAAAACAGAATAGTCCCTAAGTATCTTTTTTGTAGCAGAAATCATGGATGTTTTCAGAAACATTCGAGACTGTCAGCGAACAGTGGAGCTTGCTAAGACCAAGTTGCGACAATTTGTGCATAAAATGAATAATAATAGTTCATTGAATTAAATTATCTCTAAAAGACTTTCAGTTCATAAGCTTAAAATAGTGTACGAAAAGATAGTTTTAATCTAAGAAGAAAAAAGATAATATACTAATTCTTAACTTTAGTAAGTAGACAGTTGTAGTATATGGATGTTTTGTTAAATCTTTGTTGATACAGAATACATAATTTCCTTTTTCTCTTGTGTGAGAATTAAAGATTGAACGAAAATATGTGCCAAACAGTCTTTAAAAAGTAGATAACTATATCAAAAACAGTAAGGACCAGTGGGCACCACGCAGAACAAGCAAATAGAAGATAAGCTCAGCCTGAGTAGCAGCTTTGGTAGTCTACACTAATGAACTGAAAATAGGAACTCAGAGTGTTTTCTAAGAGGACAGATTAAACAAACATCCCCCCAGAAAGAGGTAATCACTTAGACTGATTTCCTCATCCTCTAGGATAAAATCTTAAGTCAGTGACTTGAAAACTCTTTTGACCCAACCCATTGAGAAATGTATTTTTACATTGCAGCCCAGCACACACACATGTATAACTGAAGCAAGAGTTGTGCTTAACAATACTTATCCCTGTGTTATGCATCTTGATGTTTCTTATTCTCTTTTACCCCTTCCTCTGTGTGTCTGTGTGTGTTCCTTCTCCCACCCCCCATACCGTTCAGGAAACAGTACATTGAAACACTCCATTGATTTCATGACCCGCTAATGTGTTGCAACCCCTTTGAGATGATCCTACTAGTTATGATGAGATACTTGTAATAAAAGTTACACCAGTAGAAAAGGCCAATATGTCCTAAGGCCTTAGATGATGACTTAGGTAGTACTAATAATACAACACTTTAGGAAAGTTCATTTCATTTTATTTTTAGGAAGGACACTAAGTTTCAAAAATTAAAATTTAAATGAAAGAGGGTCTTAAAACTCTATTGCAAAAAGGACTCAGCTGAATAATCTGTGGCACAGGTTTAAATCGTCTTGGACCACCCTGCCATGTTCCTGGGCTCATCAGGAGCCATCCAGATGAGAGACCACCCAGCCCTTGTGACCTTGACTAAGAAACTAAATCCATGTTATCAGCACTTTTTTAACTGGATGTGATATAAGGTTAACATATTTTGTAATCATTGTATTTATAAATATTTTGTCTAAATGTTATGGTATTCCAAGTTTTCCAAAAGAATCAACCAAATACAAGTTATAAACATTATATTTGTTAAGGGAGTTAAGCTAACCAAATTTATAACCCAGATTTAGATACACAAGAAAATCAGTCTTTAATGTTTTGTTTAATAGAAAGCAGTGTAATATATCAAACATTAAAAAACTAAAAAAGTTTATGAATATTTTTACACACAAAAGTCCCTCAGACATTGATTCTTAAATTCAAATCAGCAAAGGCATTGTATATACCTTTTCATGTTTTCTAATTCTGAAGAAAATAAATTTTGCTTAAAATGCTAATATTTGAATAAAGTCCTACTAGGTAGATACACTACAAATGTTTGTTGTGGTAATCTTTGAATAGTAAAATGATAGGTGATTTTGGTTTCCTTTTCTATATGTTGTTGTATTATATTTTTCAGGTTTTTCTCTAAGTTCTTTTCTTTGATTTTTAAATCAGGGAGGAAAAGTTAATCCAGTCTAAACACTTAATATTTCTTCTACAAGAAGTATCCTCATGGCTATTTTGTTATTTTGTTTCACTTAGGGGAAAATGGCTTTACTGGCCTCAAATAGCTGCTTTATTAGATGCAATGAAGCAGGAGACATAGAAGCAAAAAGTAAAACAGCAGGAGAAGAAATGATCAAGGTAATGATATTTTACACAGATAACTCCATTCACACATACGATGTGACTGTATCTCTTTAAAAATGTTAAATGGTCATTTACTGCCACTTTAAAGATTTAGTTAATAGGTTTTTGTAATGTGATGTTTCAAATAGACTCATTTTTAATTATAAATCCCATAGTTGATGGCTCGTTTATACAATGTGGTAGAGAAATGAGTGCATCTAGGAGCTACCTTGCCATTATCTCCATGGATTAGTATCTTTTTCTGGTAGTTCCACATGCTCTTTCTAGGCTTTCATGTTCTTGTTTTCTTGCTTGTATTTTAAAATCTAATTTTTAAAATAGGTAACATGTACACGTGGTCCAACATTTTCAAATAAAAGCATGTGAAGACATAGGCCTGCCATGCGTCTTACTCACCTGTGTCCCAGCTCCTGTTCCTCTTTCCCTTTCTTTTTATAGGCTCCTAAAATTTCTTTATAAACATATGAATATATTTATAATTTTCAACTGTTTTACACTAAAGGTAGCCTCCTCTGTAGTCTTCTAGACTTTGATTTTTCTTAAAATCACATCTTGGAGAGTTTTCTACTATTAGTTTAAATGTAGAAAGTTTTTTTCTTTTTCTTGCTTTTCCTCTCTTTCTTAACAGCCACATAATATTCCACTTTAGGGATGTACCTTAATTTATTTATTCTCTTATAGATGGAAATTTAGGCCATTGACAGTCTTTTGCTCTTATAAACAGTGCTGCAGTTCATAACATTGAATATGCATCAATTTGTAGATGTGCGGGTGGACCTGAAGATAAATTTCCACAAGGAGAATTACCAGGTCAGGGGTATATGCATTTGTATTTATGTAATTCTTGAGCTTCTGTGATGATAGTCACTTTATGAAACATAAAAAATCATAGCAGAACTTCTGGGGCCTTAGCCCTCACATTTTAAAAATATTTTTATTAATAATACCAGACTTCTTTGCATTAGGAGAAACATTAATCACATAAAAAATGATTTTTATTTTATTTTTAAAATTTGTGCGTGTCACTAAGCTGGAAATAAAAGTTCCTTATTCCAGGCTAAATTCCCTCATCTGTAGTCAGATGCGTCATCCATTGCACCACTGGCCTGTGCCCTCCCTAATCCTACTCTTTGTTTTACATCATTGTAAAAGTTACACAGACATCTTCATATCAAGATGAAATTCTAAATAATACTGTTAATATAACCTAGATAAATCAAGTAGTTAATTGGAATTTGATGAAAACATTTAAGGCTTTTTTAGACTCATGAAAGCCACTGATCTTTAATTATAAACATATACCAAGATATGTCTGAAGAATAAATATCCCCTTATTGACACATGGTTTTTCTGTTTCTTGGCATTCTGTCCCAGTACTGAGCATCCTGGACCTTGCTTTGTCTGTCTCTGTTGGGAATCACAGGTTGCATCCAGTCTGACCCAGATTTGCTCTATAAGGCATTGTGGAGGCCGGAGTGGAAGGCTCTAAGAGGGGGGCAAATGCCTTTTCTAAAATGCCTTTCATTCTTATTAGAGCATAAAAATTTATGTTACATTTTTCTCTACTACCAGTGCAATTTAAAAGCATCTATCAAATCTCTGTATGTTCTTCATATTAGATTTCCGGTCATATGTTTGATTTTCTTTTAGAATAGTCTTGATTTCAGATAATTTCAAATCTAAAGCTCAAACAATTTCAATATAAAATGTAGGTATTTTCTTGGAGAAGTGAAATGTTATATTTTTTCATTGCATGCATCCGGCACATGCGTTGTAGTCTTGAATTTCCATAATGCCCCTGTGAGGTGGATGTGAGCTCAGCCTTACAGACAGGAAGACAGCCTCTGACCCTCCTTACATCCTCATGGTTTTTGTCAGTCAGCTCATGGAAATCACGGTGATTTCAAGGTGTGGTAAGACAGGATGTGTACCCAGGCCCAGCTGACTCCAGAGGCCACTCTCAGTATTTCATAGCACATTGCTTCTCCGGAAACAGGTCACTGGGGAAGTGAAGATGGGTTTGTGACTTACATTTAATTTTATTTATATTTTATTGTATCACGTTTAAATTATTTTGCATCTGGATATCATCACAAAAGTGTTATTGAAGGCAACAATTGCAAATATATGTGCAGTGCTTTGCACTTATACAAAGATACAAAGATACTTACACAAAGATTGCGTTTTTCACTATTTAAAGCAAATTTCAGATGAAATACAAAGTCTTCTGGGTCTCTTTGGCTAGTCAAGTACCTGGAAGCTCTGAACAGTGATTATTTAGGACTCTTTTCCCTTACCATTTAATTGCAGGCTCTCCTAATCTCTGTCAGCCCTTCACATTTATGACCTTGCCTTATCTACCAGAACACAGCTCCCTCGTATTAAAGGTAGCCTTGTGTTACCTCTGTCAGCCCTTCACCTTTATAACCAGAACACAGATCCCTCTTACTAAAGGTAGCCTTGTGTTACCTCTGTCAGCCCTTCACCTTTATGACCAGAACACAGATCCGTCTTACTAAAAGTAGCATTGTGTTACCTCTGTCAGCCCTTCACCTTTATGACCAGAACACAGATCCCTCTTACTAAAGGTAGCCTTGTGTTACCTCTGTCAGCCCTTCACCTTTATGACCATAACACAGATCCCTCTTACTAAAGGTAGCATTGTGTTACAGGCCCTAGCACGGAATGTTTTCAGGTCTGGGACCCCTCTAATCAAAACTGTCACAAAGATGTCATTGGCACAAACACGTTATTTATCATCACTTTCTAAGCAGCCCTGGAACTGGACTCTGGCCACAGAGATCCCTTAGGAGACATGAGTCCTTACCATTGCCAATTGCCTGTTCTGTGGGTGATCCTAATTGTTGAATGCAGATCAATTAACTTATGACATGTGATAATAAACATCTATCCAAACTAAGGAGCATATAAGAAGCTAGTAAAAGAGGTGGGTTCCAATTAATTAAAAACAAGTTGTGTAATGTTAAAAGTTTTAATACTTTGGTAATAGTCTCTGCAACGTAAAATAGCTATTAAGCTTTCAGTCTGATCAAATGAACACTTGTCTACTAGGGATAATTTGATCCTAGTGTATTCACTTGGAGGACAAAAGTAAATTAGTTAATGATTGTTTTATTGCCTAGCAGGCTCTGATGTGTAAAATGTTTCTGAAATAATTTTGTCTGTAGTGTTTCTGACACAAGGGCTTCGGAGGAAGTATGTGATAGCACTTACTCGTATAGATTATATGTATGAAGTAAAAACACATAGCCAGAACCTTTTTCTGAATATAGTTGCTCAGTTAATTTTTTCCTCTGCATAAGAAATCATCTTGAATGTTCTTATGTGATACGTAAAGTGGGGAAGATGGAAGATAAACATATAACCCATTGGATTCTCTTTTCCAATATCTAGATTAGATCCTGTGTTGAAAGAGAAACCAAGAAAAAAGATGACATTCCAGAAGAAGACAAAGGAAGTGTAAAACCATGTGAAATCAATTATATGTATGTATTCTTTTCCTTTCAGACCTACAGATTTGACAGTGAAGTGCTTCTCAAAGTGCTTTCAAAATAAATTACCTAATTAGCTGGAGATGGTGGTACATGCCTATAGGCCTAGCTACTCGGGAGGCTGAGACAGGAGGATTGAGCCCAGGAGTTCAAGGCTGCAGTGAGCTCTGATCACCACCGCTCCGCCTGGGTGGCAGAGCAAGACCCTGTCTGAAAAAATAAAACTGACAAGAAGATACAACACAATGTGGCCTCTAGGACAGAGCACTGAGTTAAATGCTTTTCTTTTCTTGAGGCTTCAGTTTTCCTAATCGTCCTACCAGCTCTCAAAGCTAGTCACTCGGGTTAGTCAATCTCTCTATTCATTCATAGAATGGGTGTGATGCCAGTCAAGGCTGTGCTATGGCCAAGACACAGGGGACTCCAGCCAGTATGCCCTAATGGAAGTGGGGCCTTGTGCTACCCAGCCAATGAGTGGCCCTCCTCTTGAGAGGTCACGAAGGTCATCTTTGTTGAAGAGCTCCAGCTTATTAAAAAAAATACAATTAGACCTTTTTTTTTTCTCCCCCAAGACGGAGTCTTGCTCTGTCCCCCAGACTGGAGTGCAGTGGCGTGATCTCGGCTCATCGCAACCTCTGCCTCCCAGGTTCATGTGATTCTCCTGCCTCAGCCTCCCGAGTAGCTGGGACTACAGGCGCACGCCACTACGCTTGGCTAATTTTTGTATTTTTGGTAGAGACGGGGTTTCACCATGTTGGCCAGGCTGTTCTTGAACTCCTGACCTCGAGTGATGCGCCTGCCTTCGCCTCCCAAAGTGCTGAGGTTGCAGGCATGAGCCACTGTGCCTGGCCTACAATTAGACTTTTTTAATAAGTGAAAAATTAACAGTATTTATAAATTTAATAGTAAATATGCATAATCAGTTTGAGGTATTTTTCAATGAAGACATTTTCTTTGCAGAAAGAAATTTCAGAGCTTCCAAGACCACAAACTTAAAATAAGTAAAGAAGACAGTGAAATTCTTAAAAAGGCTCAGAAAGATGGATTTTTGCATGAGATGCTTCTGGATAGGTAGCTATTTATTTACTTATTTCCACTATTTTCAGTAGCCAATAGAAATGGCATGTAGAAAACCTACATTCTCTTAAATTACTGTAGTTTTCACATTTTTATCTTTATTTCTAATTTATGAGTTTGGCAATATTACCTAGAGAGGACATCATAACTTTGGGAAAAGACTGTCAAGAAAGAATATCTAAAGTTATAACCGATTCTAAGTATATACTTTAAGAAATTCAGATTTGACTGTATCTACTTCATAAATTTATCATTATCTTTTTATAACTATTAAAACCAGAGTTAGAAAGAAGCAGTTTGACTAATATAAAAATTATGTGGATTCTGTTAGAGTAGTTCAGGTTCCTTAAAATAAGAATAGATCAACTACAAAACTAAGTATAAAAGCTAAACAAGTGAAATTGAAGCAGTTTTATTGTAAGATTTGGAAGAGTGCAGGGTGTTTATCATAGCACATTATTATTTATTACTCTTCCTAGGTAGATAAGTAATGTCCTAGATTTATGACATAGAAAAACAGGTAGAGATGTTTAGCTGTGGGTGTACAAGTATAAATCAATTAAGTGCCAGATTTTGATAATCACCAGCCACTCATTCAAGTCCTATGTTGCAAAGTTACTCTTTTTTGTTTGTTTGTTTTTGTTTTTGTTTTTTGTTTTGTTTTTTTTTTGAGATGGAGTCTCACTCTGTCACCCAGGCTGGAGTGCAGTGGCGCGATCTCGGCTCACTGCAAGCTCCGCCTCCTGGGTTCACGCCATTCTCCTGCCTCAGCCTCTCCCAGTAGCTGGGACTACAGGCGCCCGCCAACACGCCCGGCTAATTTTTTTTTTTTTTATATATTTTTAGTAGAGACTGGGTTTCACCCTGGTCTCGATCTCCTGACCTCGTGATCCGCCCGCCTTGGCCTCCCAAAGTGCTGGGATTACAAGCGTGAGCCACCGCGCCCGGCCGCAAAGTTACTCTTACCCTTTTTTTTTTACATCACTTGATAAAGACAATGTTTAATTACATATTTCCTGTTAACTAGCTGGTAGAGTTCACACTTAAAGTCAGTAAATAATGTTAAGAATTTTTTCCAGCTGAGCAAATGAATATGTATCTAGTTGTAAGAAATCAAGAAGAGGATATAAAATATAATCAGGATGTGAACTCTAAAACGGAATAAGCTCTATGTCTTCTAACTTTTATCATTTGTAATAATACAGCATTCTCACCCTGTTAAATGGAAATTTAGAGCACCTTTAAATTCCAGAATAATTAAAATTGCTATTCGGATTGAACAAGCCCTTAGGCAACATTTATTGAATATTAGGAAATCACTTTTATAAGATTAGAAACCATTTTTTATAGAAACCAAATTTAAAAGTATACATATTTTAATATAAGCGTTGTGGTAATAACCAAAATTGATCACAGTTTTAAAGCTTTTTATATTCAGTAGCAGTTGAATATATATGGCATGTTTTACATAGATTAATTTTATTATTTTTCTTTGTTTAAACAGGAGAGCCAAATTGAAAGCCGACAGATACTGCAAGTGACTGGGATTTTTGTTTCTGCCTTATCTTTTTGTGTTTTTTTCTGTGTTTGGTTTTTTGTCCTCGCGATAGTTGGCTGAGAATGATGGTTTCCAGCTTCATCCATGTCCCTACAAACGACATGAACTCATCCATTTTTATGGCTACATAGTACTCCATGGTGTATATGTGCCATATTTTCTTAATCCAGTCTATCATTGATGGACACTTCGGTTGGTTCCAAGTCTTTGCTATTTTGACTAGTGCTGCAATTAACATATGTGTGCATGTGTCTTTATAGCTGCATGATTTATAATCCTTAGGGTATATACCCAGTAATAGGATGGCTGGGTCAAATGGTATTTCTAGTTCTAGATCCCTGAGGAATCACACACTGACTTCCACAATTGTTGAACTAGTTTACAGTCCCACCAACAGTGTAAAAGTGTTATTTCTCCACATCCTCTCCAGCACCTCTTGTTTCCTGACTTTTTCATGATCACCATTCTAACTGGTGTGAGATGGTATCTCACTGTGGTTTTGATTTGCATTTCTCTGATGGCCAGTGATGATGAGCATTTTTTCATGTGTCTGTTGGCTGCATAAATGTCTTCTTTTGAGAAGTGTCTGTTCATATCCTTTGCCCACTTTTTGACAGGGTCGTTTGTTTTTTTCTTGCAAATTTGTTTGTGTTCATTGTAGATTCTGGATATTAGCCCTTTGTCAGATGAGTAGATTGCAAAAATTTTCTCCCATTCTGTAAGTTGCCTGTTCATTCTGATGGTAGTTTATTTTGCTGTGCAGATGCTCTTTAGTTTAATTAGATCCCATTTGTCAATTTTGGCTTTTGTTGCCATTACTTTTGGTGTTCTAGACATGAAGTCCTTGCCCATGCCTATGTCCTGAATGGTATTGCCTAGGTTTTCTTCTAGGGTTTTTATGGTTTTAGGTCTAACATTTAAGTCTTTAATCCATATTGGATTAATTTTTGTTTAAGGTGTAAGGAAGGGATCCAGTTTCAGCTTTCTATATATGGCTAGTCAGTTTTCCGAGCACCATTTATTAAATAGGGAATCCTTTCCCCATTTCTTGTTTTTTGTCAAGTTTGTCAGAGATCATATAGTTGTAGATATGCAGCATTATTTCTGATGGCTCTGTTCTGTTCCATTGGTCTATATCACTGTTTTGGTACCAGTATCATTCTGTTTTGGTTACTGTAGCCTTGTAGTATAGTTTGAAGTCAGGTAGTGTGATGCCTCCAGCTTTGTTCTTTTGGCTTAGGATTGTCTTGGCAATGTGGGCTCTTTTTTGGTTCCATATGAGCTTTAAAGTAGTTTTTTCCAATTCTGTGAAGAAAGTCATTGGTAGCTTGATGGAGATGGCATTGAATCTATAAATTACCTTCACAATATTGATTCTTCCTACCCATGAGCATGGAATGTTCTTCCATTTGTATCCTCTTTTATTTCATTGAGCAGTGATTTGTAGTTCTCCTCGAAGAGGTCCTTCACATCCCTTGTAAGTTGGATTCCTAGGTATTTTATCAACCAAAAAAAGTCCAGGACCAGATGGATTCACAGCCGAATTCTACCAGAGGTACAAGGAGGAGCTGGTACCATTCCTTCTGAAACTATTCCAATCAATAGAAAAAGAGGGAACCCTCCCTAACTCATTTTATGAGGCCAGCATTATCCTGATACCAAAGCCTGGCAGAGACACAACAAAAAAAGAATTTTAGACCAATATCCCTGATGAACATCGTGCAAAAATCCTCAATAAAATACTGGCAAACTGAATCCAACAGCACATCAAAAAGCTTATCCACCATGATCAAGAAGGCTTCATCCCTGGGATGCAAGGCTGGCTCAACATATGCAAATCAATAAACATCATCCAGCATATAAACAGAACCAAAGACAAAAACCACATGATTATCTCAATAGATACAGAAAAGGCCTTTGACAAAATTCAACAACCCTTCATGCTAAAACTCTCAATAAATTAGGTATTGATGAGATGTATCTCAAAATAATAAGAGCTATCTATGACAAACCCACAGCCAATATCATACTGAATGGGCAAAAACTGGAAGCATTCCCTTTGAAAACTGGCACAAGACAGGGATGCCCTCTCTCACCACCCCTATTCAACATAGTGTTGGAAGTTCTGGCCAGGGCAATCAGTCAGGGGAAGGAAATAAATGGTATTCAATTAGGAAAAGAGGAAGTCAAATTGTCCCTGTTTGCAGATGACATGATTGTATATCTAGAAAACCCCATTGTCTCAGCCGAAAATCTCCTTAAGCTGCTAAGCAACTTCAGCAAAGTCTCAGGATACAAAATCAATGGGCAAATATCACAAGCATTCTTATACACCAATAACAGACAAACAGAGAGCCAAATCATGAGTGAACTCCCATTCACAATTGCTTCAAAGAGAATAACACACTGCTTTTCTACCATGCAGCAGGTAAACATAAATATATGCAAATCTTGCCTGGTCAGATCATACATCAAGGTTAGCCTCTTAAATTTGTCTATGAATTTTCCTGGCACCTCTGAAAACTGTTTTAGTTTTTCCTTGCATATGGCTAATTCAGAGATAGAAAAGGGTACATATACCTGTATAGTGTCCCTATTATCATTTGTCACTTCCCAGAGAGGGTAAACATTCAACTTTGCCACACGATAAGAGGGCCCACTGCATGTTGTTCTGGTGAAGCTCGGGTGTTTCAAGAGTGGGGTATGTATGTAAGACAGGACTCGAAGGGCAGGGAGAAGATGATGAGCAGACACTAGATAACCCTGGAAAACTAGCAGAAGTTAATAACATGTTGCACACCTCACCAGAATTGGAAGGAGTCTGTGTTCTTATGGGGTGCTCAGACTGGCAGGGGGAGTTCAGCTCCAGCTAAGAAAAGCCTAATATTAAGAGGCACTTGCATTAAGAGGGTAATCAATTATGTGCCGTCCCTATTTTGTCTTTTCCTCCATCAAACATACAGAGGCCCGTTTTAATTTTTTATCCTGACCAAGCATCAGAGAAGCCTATATGTAAAGTATTTCTTTCCATTTAGTTTCTCTTCTATAAAATTAAGCTGCAAAAAAAGGGGTCAGACTGAACAGCGGAAATGGGAAGGCTGTAACTTGTACATTGTAATGTATTAGTCCATTTTCACACTGCTATGACAAAACTCTTCCAGAAAAAAAGTGACATGCTGGGTTTACAGAGTAGGGTCGAGCTGCCCTATACCAGCTCATCAAAGATGACCTTATGGTTAAGAAATGAGAGAAAACTGTTAAGAAAAAGTCTCATGTTCTCCATCTTGAGGCTAATTGTTTGCAGAGGGTTGTTATAAAAGAGGCGGCCACTAAACAGACATATCTGATCTTATCATGTAGGACTGTTAAATACCACATTTCAACTTCTAGTCATAATGATGGGGAGGTTATTGCTGATTTTTTTTCTGGTAATTAAGGTACAAAAATACTAGGTTCCAAGGCATCTCTTTTTTTCAGTGTCACTTGGACCAGTGACAAATTAAATAAGAAATCAGCTAACAGTCAGAGGATCGCTGAGGAAAGTAAAAGCTAAACTGTTTGGGGCCTCTTTCCTGGGGCAGCCTCCAGGCTACTACAAAACAGAGGTGGTGAGCAGAAAGGTGACAAGATGCAGAGCACTCAGGTGAGGAACAGAGAGCACAAGGTGGACAGTCCAAAAAGAGAAAGTGGTAAACATCTTGTTTAGCCAAATCCATTCCTCTCAATATTCCCGAGGGCCCCTAACCCTGCGAGCTTGGCCCCTAATCTGAGTATGATGCCCCTGGGCCTCTAACTTTTGGGGCTGAGTCTCTCACCCTAACATTGTGCCCTAGAGCCTCTCACTTAAGTAGTAGTGGATAATCATTCTTGCCCACCAGAATGGCTTCACAACTCTAAAAGACGGCCCACTTGCCAAGTGTCAGCTGATTGATTCTGTGTGGATTGTTTTCCTTGGAATGGGAATCTTGACAGGGTGTCCATTCAAGGTGTTGCTGAAAGATGTTGCTGGAAAAGAGGGTCCTGATACAGACCACAAAGTAGGATTCTTAGATCTTGTGCAGGAAAAAATGTGAGGTGGTCAGAGAGCACAGTGAAAGAAGGAAGTTGACTAGAAATGACTCCATTAGAGTTGGACATCCTCAGAAAACAAGAGCAGGGATGCATTGTCTTTTGTTAGTGTCTCTGCTTATAACTAACTATAAAGAGAAAGAGTTATAATTAAACTTGGAATGTGCAGATGTACTCACTAAAGTCGGGGCTATTGGTTTTAACAATGACCATTAACACGTTGACCTAAGCTAGCTCATTAATATTATCCTTACAAAAAAAATGCTGTCCTCCTAAGACATTTATACATTTTTCAGGCTTAGTGGAAAATGTCTTGTATGGCCACAAATATTCTGCAATTGTAATTTGTGGCCAGCTAAAAAATGTGGCTATTTTCAGACCATGAGTATTAATCTTCTAGATGCCTTGTGAGTACCTAGCTACTCATATTAAGATAGAGTATTCTAGTCATGTTTATTAAACTAGAAGCTTGGTAACCATGAGTTCCTCTAACACAACAAGTCTACTCCTCAAGGAGAAAATTTATTTCTCAGGAATTTTGTGCATTTTGTTTGATGGAATTTGGTATGTTTACTAAAACGGCAGAAAAGAGTGAAATTAGTCCTCAAAGATTTCTCAAGATTGGATATAAAGTAAACAAAATGATTATAGGTACTATGCAAGTTGATACAGTTGATATTCAAAAGAAATATTGTTTGAAACACAATGAGATTTTTATTTTTACTTATTTATTATTATTATTATTTTGAGACAGAATCTTCTCTGTTGCCCAGGCTGGAGTGTAGTGCACCATCTTGGCTCACTGAAACCTCTGCCTCCCAGGTTCAAGCAATTCTCCTGCCTCAGCTTCCCAAGTAGCTGTGATTACAGGCATGCATCACCACACCCAGCTAATTTTTGTATCTTTAGTAGAGATGGGGTTTCACTCTGTTGGCTGGGCTGGTCTCAAACCCCTGACAACAAGCGATCTGCCCACCTTGGCCTCCCAAATTGCTGCGATTACAGGCATGAGCCACCGCTCCCAGCCACAATGAGATTTTTAAATAATTCTAACTGATTTCCCGCTGTTGAGCAGGGAGCTGAGCAAATTTCAACAGATCATGGGCCTAAAGTAGGAGAAGACTGAGGACAAACTCTAGAATGCATATGATTAAATTAATTACAATTGAAACCAAATCAAATTTAATAAGGCTGTACCTCTTAGTTTCAAGATGTTTCCCCTCATTTTGAAATGTGGTGTTATTCAGTGGAAAAGAAAACCAGTGTTTATCTCCAGAGTAAAGAACAGGGTTCCCTGCAGGGATTGATTGACTGAGAGCTATGGCTCAGGATTAAAAATCCTTCTTTTTTCCATTTATAAACTAAAAATAAGTTTTGTCATAAAAGAGGCTGTCACTAAACAGGCATAGCTGATCTTCTCATGTGGGGCTGTTAAATACCACATTTCAACTTCTAGTCATAATGATGGAGAGGTTATTGCTATAAACTAAACTAAAAATAAAGAAACTAAAAATAAATTTCTAAGCCCCTATTGACTAATGGACACCTCTTCTTGGATAAGGACATTCCAGAGTTAACCTGAAAAGCTAGTTCAAGCCATGGGTCACACATGCCTCATTATACTCTCCTCCCTTTGGTTTTAATTTTAATTTCAATTTTTAATTTATTTTTGTGGGTACATATTTGGTGTATATATTTGACATACTTTGATATTGGCATGCAATGAGTAATGCATAATAAAAAATGGGGTATCCATGCCCTCAAGCATTTATAGCTTGTGTTATAAACAATCCAATTATACTCTTTTAGTTTTTAAAAATGTAGAGTTAAATTATTTTTGACTATAATCACCTTGTTGTGCTATCAAATACTGTCTTATTCATTCTTTCTAACAATTTTTTGTACCCATTTGGCATCCCCACTATCCCCCTGTTCCCTCACTGCCCTTCCCAGCCTCTGGTAACCATCCTTATACTCTCTATCTCTATGACAACAATTGTTTCGAATTTTAGCACCCACAAATAAGTGAGAACATGTGACATTTGTCTTTCTGTGCCTGACTTATTTCACTTAACATAAAGACTTTCAGTTCCATTTATGTTATTGCAAATGGCAGACTCTCATTCTTTCTTAGAGCTGAATAGTACTCCATTGTGTATATGTACCACATTTTCTCTATCCAGTCAGCTGTCGAGGGACATTTAAGTTCCTTCCAAATCTTGGCTATTATAAACCCTGCTGTAGCAAATATGAGAGTGCCAATATGTCTTTGATTTACCAATTTTATTTCTTTTAGGCATATACTGAGCAGTGGGATTGCTGGACCATATAGTAGCTCTATTTTTAGTTATATCAGGAACATCCAAACTGTCCTTAATTGTGCTCCCAGCAACAGTGTACAAGGGTTCCCTTCACTCCACATACTCACCAGCATTGGTTTTCGACTGACTTCTGGATAAAAGCCACCTTAACTGGGGTGAAATGATATCTCATTTTGGGTTTGATTTGCATTTCTATGATAATCAGTAATGTGTAGCACCTTTTCATTTGCCTGCTTGACATTTGTATGTCTTCTTTTCATAAATGTCTATTTCAATTTTTTGTCCACTCTTTAATTGGATTATTATATTTTTATAGAATTTTTTGAACTCAATATATTGTAGTGTATTAGTCTGTTTCAGCACCGCTATAAAAAAATACTCAAGACTGGGTTATCTATTTATTTAATGAGATGAAGTCTTGATCTGTTGCCCAGGCTGAAATGCAGTGGTGCAATCTCTGCTCACTGCAACCTCCGCCTCCTGGTTCAAGCAATTCTCTGCCTCAGCCTCCTGAGTAGCTGGGATTACAGGCACCTGCCACCTTGCTTGGCTAATTTTTGTATTTTTAGTAGAGACAGGGTTTCACCATCTTGGCCAGGCTGGTCTTGAACTCCTGACCTCGTGATCCACCTGCCTCGGCCTCCCAAAATGGTGAGATTACAGGCATGCACCACCGCACCTGGCAAGACTGGGTAATTTATAAAGGAAATGGGTTTAATTGACTCACAGTTCCACATGGCTTGGCAAGCCTCAGGAAACTTACAATCATGGCAGATGGGGAAGCAGGCACCTCTTACATGACAGCAGGTGAGACAGCATGTATGTGAAGCAAAGGGGGAAGAGTCCCTTATGAAACCATCAGATCTCATGAGAACTCACTCATTATCAGAAGAACAGCCTGGGGGAACAACCCCCATGATCCAATCACCTTCTACCAAGTCTCTCCCTCAAAACCTGGGGATTACAATTCAATATGAGATTTGGGTGGGGACACAAAGCCTAACCATATAATGTAGCTATTCTTTGCTTTTCAGATGGGTAATATACAAATATTTTCTCCCATTCTGTGGATTTTCTCTTCAACTTTGTTTATTGTTTCCTTCACTTTAAAAAGGTTTTCTGACTTGCTGTAATCCCATTTGCCCACGTTTGTTTTGGTTGTCTGTGCTTATGGGGCATTATTAAGAAATTTTTGCCCAAACCAATGCCCTAAAGAGTTTTCCCAATGTTTTATTGTAAAAGTGTGGTAGTTTGAGATGTTAGGTTTAAGTCTTTAATTCATTTTAATTTGATATTTTATGTGGCAAGAAATAGGGTTCCAGTTTTATTCTTCTGCCTATGGCTTGCCAGTTTTCCCAGCCCTATTTATTACAAAAACTGTCTTATTTTTTATTGTATGTTCTTGGCAGTTTTGTTGAAAATAAGTTTAGTTTAGCTGTATGAGTTTGTTTCTAAAGTGTCTATTTCCATTTGTCTTCACGTCTGTTTTTATGCTAGTGTCATGCTGTTTTAATTACTATAACTTAGTAGTATAATTTACAAACAGGTAATGGAATTCCTCCAGTTTTGTTTTATATACTCAGCATAGCTTTGACTATTATGGTGTTTTGTGACAGTTCCATATAAATTTCAGAATTTTTTTTTCTATTTCTGTGAGGAATGTCTTTTTTTGTTTTTTTTAGATGGCATCTTGCTCTGTCACCTAGACTGGAGTGCAGTGATGTGATCTCGGCTCACTGCAACCTCTGCCTCCTGGGTTCAAGCAATTATCTGCCTCAGCCTCCTGAGTAGCTGGGAAGGCACCCACCACAATGCCTGGCTAATTTTTTGTATTTTTAGTAGAGATGGGTTTCACCAAGTTGGCCAGGCTGGTCTTGAACACCTGACCTCATGATCCACCCACCTCCCAAAGTGCTGGGATTACAGGCATGAGCCACTGCCCCTGGCCTGTTACTTTGATAGAGATGGCATGAAATGCATAGATTGCTTTGGATTGTATGGACATTTTAAAAAATACTGATTCTTCCAATCTATGAACATAAAAATATCTTTCCAATTTTTGTGTCCTCTTTCATTTCTTTTATCAGTGTTTTACAGTTTTAATTGTTGAGAACTTTTATTTCTTTGGTAAATTCCCACACATTCTGTTTTGTTTGTCGCTATTGCAAATAGTGTTACATTTTTTAATTCTTTTTCAGTTAGTTGACTGTTGGCACATAGAAATCCTACTGATTTCTATATGTTGATTTTGTATTCTGAAAATTTACTCAAGTTATTACTTCTAATAGTTTTTTGGTGGATGTATTAGGCCATTCTCACATTGCTATAAAAATAATCGGTGACTGGTTAATTTATAAAGAAAATAGATTTAATTAGTTCATGGTTCTACAGGCTGTACAGAAAGCATAGCACTGGTTTCTGCTTCTGGGGAAGCCTCTGACAACTGACAAGGTGAAAAATAAATCCGTTGCTTGCACATCACATGGTAAGTGCGAGGGCAGGGGGGAAGTGCTACACACTTGTAGATAACCAGCTCTCGTGAAAACTTACTATTGTGGGAATGGCACCAAAGGAGATGATGCCAAACTGTTCATGGAAATCCTGCCCTCATGATTCAATCACCTCCCCACTAGGCCCACTTCCAACATTGAGGATTACATTTCAATATAAGATTTTGGTGGGAACACACACCCAAACTATATCATTTTGCCCCTGGCCATTCCAAATCTCATATCCTTCTCATATTTCAAAATACAATCATGACTTCCCAATAATTCCCAAAGTCTTGACTCATTTCAGCCTTAACTCAAAAGTCAAAAGTCTCATCTAAGAAAAAGCTAGTTTATTCCTCCTATAAGCCTGTAAAATTAAAAAAAAAAAACAAAAAAAACAAGTTAAGTACTTCCAAGATACAAATGGGGCAGAGGCATTGGGTAAATACTCCTATTCTAAAAGGAAGAAATCAGCCAAAAGAAAGGGGCCACAGGACCCACGAAAGTCTGAAGCCCAGAAGGGCAGTTATTGAATTGTAAGGCTCCAAAATAATTATTTTTGACTTTGTGACCCATTTCCAGGGCACACTAATGCCTTGGGAAGGTTCAACCTTGTGATTTTGCATGGTTCAGCCCCCATAGCTGCTCTCATGGGCTGGCATTGTGTGCCTCTGTCTGGTATTGTGTGTCTCTGGCTCTTCCAGGTGAAAGGTGCAAGCTGTAGCTAGATCTACCATTCTGGGGTCTGTAGGACAGTGATCCTCTCGTCACAGATCTACTAGGCCATGCCCCAGTGGGGAGCCTGCATGGGGACTGTCACCCCACATTTCTTTTCTCCATTGTTTTAGTAGAGGTTCTCCATGAGGGCTCCACCTCTGCAGCATGCTTCTGCCTTCATACCCTGGCTTATTCACACATCCTTTGAAACAAAGGTGGAGGCTCCCAAGTCTCAGCTCTTGCATTTTGTACACCCATGGGCCTAACACCACATGGGAGCTACCAAGGCTTATGGCTTGCACCCTCTGAAGCAGTGACTGGAGTTGTAACTGGGTCAATTTGACCTACACCTGGAGCTGAAGCAATGGTCAGGATGCAGGGAGCCATGTTCCAAAGCTGCCCAAGGCAGCAGGTCCTGGGCCTGATCCCAGAAACTATTGTCTTCTTTTAGGCCTCAGGGCCTGTGATGAGGCCTGCCTTTTAGATTTCTAAAATGCCTTCAATTCCTCTTTCCCATTGTCTTGGCTATCAACACTTGCTTTTTTTTTTAGGTTATACAAATATCTCTAACAAGTGGTTGCTCCATAGCCTGCTTGAGTTCCTCTCTTATGAAATCTTTATTTTTTAGCCACATGACTAGGCTGCAAAGTTTTCAAGCTTTTATGCTATGCTTCCCTTGTAAGTATAAGTTACAACTTATTTTTTTTTGCTAGATTACGTGAGCATAGGTTGTTAGACGCAGCCAGGCAACATCTCAAATGCTTTGCTGCTTAGACATTTTTCCAACAGAAACCCTAAATCATCAATTTCAAAATCAAAGTTTTATATATCCCTAGGGCATGACAGAAATTCAGCCAACCACTTTGCTAAGACAACACGCATGACCTTTGTTTCGGTCCTAATAAGTTTCTAATTTTATCTGAGACCTCCTCAGCCTGGCCTTCACTGTCCAGATCACTATCAGCATTTTGGTCACAGCCATTCAATCAGTCTCTAAGAAAATCTCAACTTTCCCTCATTTTTCTATCTTCCTCTGTATCCTACAAACTCTTCCAACCTCTGCCTGTTTACCCAATTACAAAGCTGACTTCACATTTTCAGGTATTCTTATAACAATTTTTCACTCTTTGGTGCCAATTTTCTGTATTAAGCTATTTTTGCATCACTATAAGAGTGGCACTGGATAATTTATTTTTTAAAAAGGAGGTTTAAGTGGCTCATGGTTCTACAGGCTGTAGAGAAGACACAGCACTGGCATATGCTTCTAGGGAGACCTCTGGAAGTTTACAGTCATGGCAGAAGTTGAAGCAGAATCTTGCACATCATAGGGCAAAAAGCAGGAGCAAAAAACAGAGGGGCGAGTTGTTACACACTTTTAAATAAACAGATGTTATAGGAACTCACTCACTATTATGAGGATAGTACCAAATGGGATGGTCCTAAGCCATTTCTGAGTAATCCACCCCTATGGTTAAATCACCTTTCACCAGGCCCACCTCCAACATTGAGAATTACATTTAAATATGAGATTTGGGAGGGGACACACATTCAAACTCTATCAGAAGGGTCTTTATGTTTTTTCAAATATAAGATTATATCATTGGCAAAAAAAGATAATTTGACTTCTTTTCCAATGGGAATGTCTTTTATTGCTTTCTCTTGTCTGATTGTTCCAGACCAGACTTTCAGAATTATGTTGAATAACAGTGGTAAAAGTGGATATTCTTGTTATCTTCCAGATTTTAGAGGAAAGGCTTTAGTTTTTCCCCACTTAGTATGATACTAGCTGTGGGCTATCATATATGACTTTTATTATTTGAGATATGTTCATCCCATGCCCAGTTTTCAAAAGTTTTTTTATAATTAAAAGAATATTAAATTATACAAATAAATTTTTGGCATAATTGAAATGATTATATGGAACTTTGTCTTTTTTTTTTTTTTGAGATGAAGTCTCCCTCTGTCACCCAGGCTGGAGTGCAATGGCATGATCTCAGCTCACTGCAACCTCTGTCTTCTGGGTTCAAGCGATTCTCCTGCTTCAGCCTCCCAAGTAGCTGGGATTACAGATGCCTACCACAGTGCCTGGTTAATTTTTGTATTTTTTAGTAGAGATGGGGTTTTGCCATGTTGGCCAGACTGGTTTCAAACTCCTGAACTCAGGTGATCTGCCCACCTCGGCTTCCCAAAGTGCTGGGATTACAGGCCTGAGCCACTGTGCCCCACCCCTTCATTCTGTTTATCTGATGTATCACATTGATGATTTGAATGTTGAACCTTCCTTGCATCCTGGGATAAAATCCCCACTTGGTCATTTAGGAATACTTATTTATGTATTTTTAATAGAGTTTGCTAGTGTTTGGCAAATTTTTGCACCAATATTTCTCAAGATATGGGACGTAGTTTGCTTTTTAATGTGTCTGTCTGGTTTTGATATCAGGGTAATACTAGCCTCAAAGAATGAGTTTGGAAATTTTCTTTCCTTCTCTATTTTTCAGTCTGTTCCTACTGACTTTTCATTAAGGCTTTAATTTTGTTAATTATTATTGGTCTTTTCAGGTTTTAGATTTTTTCCTAGTTCAATCTTGGTAAGCTGTGTGTGTCTAAGAATGAATTTCCTCTATGTTTTCTAATTTGTTGGCATACAATTGCTGATAGTAGCCACTAATGATCTTTTGATTTTCTGAAGTGTTACTGGTAATGTCTCCTTTTTCACCTCTGATTTTAATAATTTGTATCTTCTCTGTTTTTTAGTTAGCCTGTCTAAATATTTGTCAATTGTTTTTTTCAAAAAATCAACTTTTTGTTTCATTAATCATTTGCATTGTTTTCTTCATTTTAACTTTATTTACTTCCACTGTAATCTTTATTATTTCTTTTCTTCTAATTTTGGGTTTGGTTTGGTCTTTTTATTCTAGTTAATTAAGACGTATTGTTAGGTTATTTATTTGAAGCTTTTTACAGTTATAAATTTTCCTTTTATAATAGTACATCTTTTACTATATTCCATAGGTTTTGCTATGCTATCTTTCCATTATCATTTGTTTCAAGAAATTTTTCTGTTTTCTCCTTAACTTTGTTATCGGCCTACTAATCATTCAGGAGCATATTGTTTAATGTCCATGTGTGTGTATAGTTTCTGAAATTCCTTTTTAATTGATTTCTAGTTTTATTCCCTGTAGTCAGAGCAAATGCTTGATATTATTTCAATTTTTTGGAATGTTTTTAGACTTGGTTACTTAACATATGGTCTATCCTTGAGAATAACCCATGTGCTGAGGAGAAGAATGTTTATTCTGCAGCTGTTGCATGAAATTTTTTTCTGTAAATATCTCTACTAGGTTCATTTGTTCTATAGTGCAGATTGTCTGATGTTTCTTTGTTGATTTTCTGTCTGGAAGGTCTATCCAATGATTAAAGTGGGGTGTTGAAGTGTCCAGCCATTATTTTATTGAGGTCTCTTTCTTTAGCCTTATAACATTTGCTTTATTTATCTTGGTGCTTTAGTGTTGGGTACATATATTTTTTCAATTATTATATCCTCTTGATGAATTGATCTCTTTATTATTATATAATGACCTTTTTAATCTCTTTCTACAGTCTTTTGTTGAAATCTATTTTTGTCTGGTATAAGTATAACTATTTCTGCAAAGAACTCAAACAAATTTACAAGAAAAAAACAACCCCAGTGGGTGAAGGATATGAACAGACACTTCTCAAAAGATGACATTTATGCAGCCAACAGACACATGAAAAAATGCTCATCATCACTGGCCATCAGAGAAATGCAAATCAAAACCACAATGAGATACCATCTCACACCAGTTAGAATGGTGAT
>NW_022097181.1:0-48917 GCF_006542625.1 Nomascus leucogenys | reverse complement strand
AAATTAAAAGTTTTTTGTTTTTTTTTTTTTTTTGAGACGGAGTCTCACTCTGTCACCCAGGCTGGCGTGTGCAGTGGCGCGATCTCGGCTCACTGCAAGCTCCGCCTCCCGGGTTCACGCCATTCTCCTGCCTCAGTCTCTCCGAGTAGCTGGGACTACAGGCGCCCGCCATCACGCCCGGCTAATTTTTTTGTATTTTTAGTAGAGACGGGGTTTCACCGTGGTCTCGATCTCCTGACCTCGTGATCCGCCCGCCTCGGCCTCCCAAAGTGCTGGGATTACAAGCGTGAGCCACCGTGCCCGGCCAATTTTTTGTATTTTTAGTAGAGATGGGGTTTCACTGTGGTCTCAATCTCCTGACCTTGTGATCCGCCCACCTCGGCCTCCCAAAGTGCTGGGATTACAAGCGTGAGCCACCGCGCCCGGCCTGAAACTTAATCCTCAATGTAACAATATTAAGAGGTGGGGCCTTTAAGCAGTAACTGGGTCTTGAGGGCTTTGCTCTCATGAATGAGTTAATCCATTCAGGCATTAATGGATGGATGGGTTATCATGGGAATGGGTTGGTTATCATGAGACTGGGTCTGTTATAAAAGCCAGGTTGGCTTTCTCTTGGCATGAGATGTCTTCTGCCACGTTAAGACACAGCATGTGGCCCTCACCAGAAGTCGACCAGTTGTGGCTCCTTGACCTGGGATTTCCCAGAATCTCAAACTGTAACAAATACATTTATTTTTCAAACAAATTATCCAGTCTCAGATATTCAGTTATAGCAACAGAAAACATACTAAGGCACCTTGGATTCAGTCACACCTGCAGCCACTCAGTTCCTCCTCTTTCATAAGCTAAGACTAAGACAATGATAAAATGTTCTGAAATTATACAGTGGTGATCAATGCACAACTTGGTGAATATACCGAAAACTTTAAATGTGGAATCATTCACTTTAAAAAGGTGAACATTAGCCTATGTGAATTGTATCGCAATGAAGTAGTCATTAAATGTAACACTTTCTACTTAGAAAAAGCTAGCACACAAAAGTCCTGAAAAGTTTTAGCTCGCAGAACAATCTAAAGGTACTCAATAACAAAACAGTGATTCTTACAGAACAACATTTGTAAGTTTATGGCTTTCAAATTCTTTACTATTATTCCCCTTTTCATATTACTTTTATATAAACTGGAAAATAAATGTAGAAAGAACACTGGTAAGCAATTTCTCCTGTTCTGAAGACACATAGGTGGATTTGGATACACTATCACGCTATCGGTTTCCTGTAAACGTAAGTATTACAAACAGTAAATGCCTGTTATAAATGTAAAGAGCTGATGATGCTCCCTGTTAAAGATGTTCCTTTTTTTTTTTTTTTTTACCAGAAACCAAACAGATGGCTAACCTGCTACAAACTATAAGCAGCTATATCTGATAAGCATAGACACTTCTGTTACCACATTAAATCCTATGTTAAGACCAGTCTGGGAACAATAGAGGCTTTGTTAGAAGCGATGAAAGACAGTCTTTTCACAACTTGGTTACTGCACAAAAATTTATTGGTGAAATTCTCTGTGGTGCTGTTCATGATAAATAAGTCCTTTATAGTCTACTGAAGGCTTACAGCTGTCACATACACCTGAACATACCAATACACAAAAGTCCTTCCAAAAGTGCAGACGTGAAAAACCCATCAAACACTTGTGGGGCTTGATGATCTATCCAGTAACTGCTATTAGTAAAGCTAATACTCATCAGTGCCCTGCAGCTTTCCTTCCCACTGCCTCACTGTTCCTGTGGGTCAGTGACATGTCTAGTGGCTCTCCTTTACCTCATCTCCAGGAGTGAAAGCCTTCTCTACAATTCCTGGGAGATTGGCCTGGGTGGGATTGGGGGTGGGGGCACACCACAGTGTATCAAGTTTAAGCTGAACTACATATCTGCTTAAAACAATGCTAATGCCTAATCTTCTCTAGGTTTGTCTGGGTACAGATACCACATCTGCCTTATCTTTCTTCCTGAGCAGTTTCATTCACACTGCTTGAAAGCCCCATTTAACATGAATGTGATCAATCCTGAAATCCTAAAATAAAGCATGGGCAGGAGCGGTGGCTCACGCCTCTAATCCCAGCACTTTGGGAGGCTGAGGTGGATGGATCACTTGAGGTCAGGAGTTCGAGACCAGCCTGGCCAACATGGTGAAACCCCATCTCTGCTTAAAAATACAAAAATTAGCCGGCCAGGGCAGCAGGTGTCTGTAATTCCAGCTACTCGAGAGGCTGACATGAGAATCGCTTGAACCTAGGGGGCGGGAGTTGCAGTGAGCCAAGATTGCACCACTGCACTCCAGCCTGTGCAAAAGAGTGAAACTTTGTCTCAAACAAAAACAAAAACAAAAAACTATAAAGGCTGTTAATATATATTAAAAAATATAGCTGACCCTTGAACAACACAGGGGTTAGGGGTACCAAGCTCCCACATAGTTGAAAATCTATGTGTAACTTTTGATTTCCCAAAACTTAATAGCCTATTGTTGACCAGAAGCCTCATTGATCATATAAACAGTTGACTAACACAATTTTGTATGTTATGTATATTATATTCTGTATTCTTAAAATAAAGCTAGAGAAAAGAAAATGTTATTAAGAAAATCGTAAGGGCCAGGCATAGTGACTCACACTTGCAATGAGCCGAGATTGCGCCACTGCACTCTAGCCTGGTGACAGAGCAAAACCTCATCTCAAAAAAAAAAAAGAATGCTCATGTTATATGACCACATGTCTCTAATTTGGTTATAAGACAAGAGGATGCCCACATAAGGGCAAGAGCTGAATGATTTGATAGTAATTTCTTTTTTAGAGATGAGGTCTTGCTTTGCCACCAAGGCTGGAGTGCAGTGGCAATATCCAGCTCACTGCAGCCTCAACCTCCCAGGTTCAAGTGATCCTCCTGCCTCAACCTCCCAAGTAGCTGGGACCATAGGCACGTGCCACTATGCCTGGCTAATTTTTGTATGTTTTTAGTGATGGGATCTCACTGTGTTGCCCAGGCTGCTCTCAAGCTTCTGGGCTCAAGCTTCTGGGCTCAAGAGACCCTCCCACCTCAGCCTCCCAAAGTATTGGTTGAGATTACAGGCTTGAGCCACCATGCCCCACCTATATAAGCATTTTTTTTTTTCTTTTCTGAGACAGAGTCTTGCTGTGTTGTTCAGGCTGGAGTGCAGTGGCTCTATCTCAGCTCACTGCAACCTCCACCTCCTGGGTTCAAGTAATTCTCCTGCCTCAGCTTCCTGCATAGCGGGGATTACAGGTGCGTGTCACCATGTCCAGTTAATTTTTGTACTTTTAGTAGAGATGGGGTTTCACCATGATGGCCATGCTGGTCTCGAACTCCTGGCCTCAAGAGATCCACCTGCCTTGGTCTCCCAAAGTGTTGGGATTACAGGCGTGAGCCACCGTGCTGGGCCCATAACCATTTTCTTGTTTGCATCGTGAGTATTTTCATGTATTAAGTATATTTGAAAAGTTTTTTTTTCTTTCTTTCTTGAGGCAGACACTGCTGCTTATGGATACTTTTCCTTTACAGTACTGCTGTGCTCCATTTCAAGTTTTGTATTCCCATTTCATAGCCTTATTCCCAAAAAACATGTCTATGCACCTTGAATTCTCTTGGTAGCTTTGAATTTATAAGATACCCTGATGGAGGTAGAACCCCTATATCTCTTTTTACTTCATATTGCAACATTTTCAAACACTGAGAAAATGGTAAAATATGCATCTATCTATATGCATTTCCTCAATGTACATAAGAAAACTCAACATTTTGCCTTATTTGCTTAGTCTAATGCTTTTTCTGAAAATTCATTAAGTCAATTTACAAAGACATAACTTCAATCCTAAATATTTCAGCTCAGAAAACAATACCCCCAAATGAGGGCCTCAGAAGCAGGTTTTCCTCTGACCTCCTGCACTCCCATATCTTAGTCTCATTCTCCCCCAAGGCTAGCCATAGAAAATAGGATCCAGGATGCCTTTTCGCCAGAGCCAGCCCTAAAACCAAAAAATGTTATTCTAATTTTCCTTTTGCCTTCCCATGTAAAAACTGGCCATGGATAAATTATCTGACCCATGTTGTTTGACTGTAGGTCATAAGACCCCTATTCCAGAGAGTGTGCTGCCCCATATTCAGAAGGAAGGAAGCATGCTTAGAGAGGCCAAGAAAACTCTAGGCCAAACCTGTTCAACCTGCAGCCGGCTTGCGCCCCAGGACAGCTTTGAATGCTGCTCAACACAAATAGGGAAACTCGGCTCACTGCAAGCTCCGCCTCCCGGTTCACGCCATTCTCCTGCTTCAGCCTCCCGAGTAGCTGGGACTACAGGCGCCGGCCACCAGGCACAGCTAATTTTTTGTATTTTTAGTAGAGACGGGGTTTCACCGTGTTAGCCAGGATGGTCTCGATCTCCTGACCTCGTCATCCGCCTGCCTCGGCCTCCCAAAAAGCTGGAATTACAGGCGTGAGCCACCGCACCCGGTCTGGAAACTTTCTTAAATCATGAGGTTTGTTTTGTGATTTTTTTTTTTTTTTTTTGAAGCTGATCAGCTATCGTTAGTGTATTTTATGTGTGGCCCAAGACAATTCTTCCAAAGTGGCCCAGGGGAGCCAGAAGATTGGACACCCCTGCCCCCGACAAACAGGTCTCGCTGGGTTTTCCCACTCCATCTTTTAGCATTAGGTCCTACTCTTTTTGTCCAATCATATTTCCGCACGGCTTTACTTTGTTGAACCTAAGCATAAAATGGACAATTTCCCCTGTAGCTTTGGGTCTTCATTCTGAAGGCGCCCTTGTATACTTGTTACATAAATTTGTATGCTTTTTCTATTAAGCTGCTTAATGTTAGTGATTTTCTTTAAAAAAAATTTTCGTACAAACCCACAGCCAACATAATGGGTGTTGATGTTGCACCAGCCCTGATAAAACCAGTACGTTTTCCTACTTGATTGTAACGTTATTTTCACACTTAAGAGTAACCCGGTGCACGCTCAGTTCTCTCCAATGTCTTCCGCAGGTGGTGGTTATTGAATGGGTATTTGATGGAGGACCACGCGTTGCATCTGGCGGTAAACTTTAACCCCTAAGGTCCCAGGGCGCTGAAACAATCTCGGCAGGAGAGAAGGTCACGGACATCTTCTGCGGTCTAAAAACGCGGAGAGGCTGCGAAGTCGCTTTCAGGCGCTGAGCGGAGGCCTGCGGGAAATGTGGTTTCGGACGCGTCTCCTGGGCTCCGTCTATCTTTTCCCCTACCTTCTTCCTGCGCGGTGGGGTGCAGAGGATCTCAGAGGCTCCTGGTTCCCCACAGATGTAGAGGGTCCGCGCCCCAGGGGAGAGCGCGGGGGTGATGGGGCGTCTGCGCGGCGGGGACCAGCGTGGAGTGCTCGGCTTGTGCCTGGGGAGGAGGGAGCGAGAAGTCCCGGGAGCCCCCCAACATCTGGCGGGGCTCCCCAGCGCTGGAGCCCAGCCCGGGCAGCTGGCTTTGCGGGCTCCTGGAGCGCGGGTGGGGTGGGGCGCGTATCAGGGGCAGGTGCTTGGTGCCGTCCTGGGGGTGCGGGAGCGTTAGCCGGGCCCAGCCTGCAGCCCAACCTGCGAAAAGCCCATGCTGCCGGTGGTAGGGGAAAACGTGTTTACTGATGCCGACAACGAACGTGCCAGACGCCAGGGCGCTTGGATCTGCCACGAGCCCCGGAGCTCTGGAGCCCTGGAGCCCTGGCTAAGTTCCAGCTCTGGCACCTGGGAGTCAGGGCGAGGGAAGAAAGCTGGTCAGGTTTCTCGTTTGAAAAAGATGACTTTGTTCTGAGAGTTAGAAAATCCATCACCTGTAAGGCAAGTAGCCAAGTGCAGCTTCCTAAGGCCTGAGTGACAACTAGTATTGTATTTAGAAGACACTTTGTTTTCTATTCACTGGGTGTCTTATGTAAAGCACCCAACCACTCTGTGAGGCCCGCATGACCATCTGCATTAAATATAACAACCAAGGCTCAGGTTGGTGGAGCAGTGCGCTCAGGTCATAAGCTAGAAGTGAGGGAGGCTGGGTTCAAGGGCAGCTGTGATTTATTTCCCATCTCAGGCCTAATATCACACCTGCCTAAAACCAGCGCTGCAGCCTTCACAGCGTTTCGCAGAGTGACCTGTCTGCAAATACCCAGGGATAAAATGGGAAGTGAATGTGAAACTTCCTCCTGTCAAGTGTGCTCTGGGATTTCTGGTGTCTGCTCAGAATCCCTGGGGCAGAGGGAGACTCCTAGCTCCTCATGCACTGGCAGGTGGTTTGTATTTTCACTCTGATAGAGTGAATTCCAAAAGAGTCAGGTTTGTGGCCCTAAGCGGGTCTGTTTCCTAGATATTGAGAGACTAATTATCTTAGCTCAAAGCCCGTCCTGTGATGTAGGAATCAGGGGGCTCAGGGAACAGGAATCTTACCCGGAAGGGAACAACATCCTGTTCTTAATTCCCTCACCAGAGCTTCAGAGAAGAGGCAGAAGTGTGCAAACAGGAGCAGGTCCAAGATTCGCATGGCCAGAAGCAATTCTTGATCCTCTTGGCTAGATTCGAAGACTTGGCCACCTCCAGATGCTACCACACTCTGGGACAGTGGGAAGTTCGGAACAGCTTTGAGAAGAGCAAGGTGAGCTGGGAGGTTCTGGAGCAGGCTGCCCAGGAAAAGCCACTCCATGGCAGAACTTGCGAGGGTGAGGTCGAGGGTTAAGGGATAAGCGGGCAGAGGGTAGAAATCTAATTGGGCTATTCCTAAAGCATCCCCAGTTGCTTGGTTTTCCACTCTTCACCGATGCTGCACTGATGCCACGTAGGTCCATCCCCGCATGTGACACCAGGGATTTTATTCTGACCTCACAGGATCCCAGGATGATGGTTCACAAAGGACTTCCCTGGTTATTTACTTCTGACTCTTGAAAGCTTAAAGAAATTGTGCCTGAGAGGTTCAGTACTTTGTCCAGGGACACCCAGTTTGTGCAGAGCCAGGAGGAAAACACAGTTCCGTTCAGTCTCACAGGTGAGTCACCAAAAACATCCTATAAAAAGACGTTTTGAGAAACTGTAACCCCGTTAAAACTAGTTAAAAATTCTTGCCTTAAAGCACTCCGTTTTACTTGGCTTTCTGTGGATTTTCTCCCATGAGAGACAAGCAGTATTAATTGGAAAACAGTTAAGTGGTGCAGCCTGAGTGTTTTGCTGTGTTAATTTTAGTAAAAGAACAGTGCCTTATCCTTCATGTACTTTAATTAATCCTCTGTTGTGTTGTTTCTGTTAGTCATTCAGAAAAACAATTGAAGTATCATTTAACCATGGAAAAGTGCATATTCCGTTGATGAAAAGCGTAGGTTTTAGTCCACTTGAGCATTTCTGAGTCTTAGGTGGTAGGTGGTGCTGCCTCTGCAGTTCTTCCTGGGCCTCCCTGCTGAGCCATCACAGTTCTCTGCTCTCCCACAAGCTGCAGAAAACCAGCCAATCTCACACAAGCTCTTTATTCATTTCCCAGGCAGCTCTTTATTCATTCTCCACTTGGCATTGTAATGGATTTATGAGGCTTATAAGGGTCTGTATGTAAATGAAATAAAAATAGAAATAGATGAAGCCAGTCTTGAGGGAAAATATATGTGGTTTCAACATTAACTCTGATATTTGCTCTTGGTGTAATCCAGGGTCCCTGGATTTTCCTGTACACTCTTTGAACCCACTTTGAACCCACTTGTAACTGTTGCACCTTGAGTTCTTGTTGTTTCAAAAAGTTCCAGGGAGAAGTTCAGCCCTTGCAGAACAAAAAAACTGGTTGGATTTTTGGCGAACTCTCCTCATTACCATACTAAAAACCCTGCCCAGGGAGGAGCTTTTTGGCCATTTTCTACACATACCACAAAGGTAGAAGCATGATCAGCTACTGCACCTGCACTGCCTTTACTCCACCTCTACATATAACGACTTAGCTAACTAGCCCGATAAAGCCCTGTTTTCACTCTGTTTGGGGAGACACTGCTTTGGGGAACCATTCCCATGTCCTCTTTACTTGTTCCAAGTAATAAAATCCCCTTATTATGTCCCCCTTGGTTGTGTTCATTGATCTGTCACCTGCCAAGTGATCAAACCCACCCATTGTGTGTGTAACATTGTGTGTTGGTCTATTCTGCCATTGCTATAAAGAAATACCTGAGATCAGGTAAAGAAAAGAGGTTTAATTGGTTCATGGTTTTGCAGGCTATTCAGGAAGCATGATACTGACATCTGCTTGGCTTCTGGGGAGGCCTTAGGAAACTTACAATCATGGCAGAAGGTGAAGGGGGAGCAGGCATGCCACAGGGCCGGAGCAGGAGCAAGAGAGTGAGGGGCGAGGTGCCACATACTTTTAAACCACCAGATCTTGGGAGAACTCACTCACTATCACAAGGTTAGTACCAAGGGGATGCTACTAAACTAGTCGTGAGAAATCTGCCTCCATGATCCAGTCACCTCCTCCCACCAGGCCCCTCCTTCAACATTGAGGATTACAATTGAACAGGAGATTTAGGTGGGGACACATATCCAAACCACACATCCAAACACTGGCTCTTGCTAGGGAACTTTTGTTGATAAGTAGGTTCCCTCTACTTACCAGTTTGCTTAGACTTTCATTTAGTCATGCGTGAATGTACTTTGAATTATGTTGAGTATCTTTTCTATCTCTATTGTAATAAAGCCCAGCTTATTTTCTTTAATCTTATGCTAATCACAATATTTATTGTTGATTTTCTAATATTTATTGTTGATCTCCTGTATAGATCTTACATGCTGATGAGTATGGTGAGTTGTTTTGAATGTGTGTTGGGTGGGGTCATTCTACCAGTACTATGTTTAGGATATTTATGTCTTTGTCATAAGTTAGGTGAACCTATAATTTCCTTTTCCCTTTTTGGTGTTATGGCTCTATTAGCCTCATAAAAGGAATGTGGGCACTTTTCTGCTCCTTTTTTGTTTCCTTGATGTTTTTCTCCCTGTAACTTATATGAGAAAAATTGCCTGTTGTTTGTGGGGGTATTTTTGCATGCAGATTTTGAAAATAACATCAGTTATTAATACTAAATGGTCAAGAGCTCCTGGATTTTCCTCTCACCATGTAGCTTGTAGCTTATCTTTTCATATCTTTTTTTTACTTAAAAATTATTTTTATATATTTAGGGGGTACCAATGCAGGATTCCTACATGCATATATTGAGTAGTGGTGAATTCTGGGATTTTAGTGTACTATCACCTGAAGAGTGAACATTGTGCCCAATAGGTAGTTTTTCAACCCTCACCCCCTCCCACTCTCCCACCTTTTGGAGTCTCTAGTGTCTGATATTCCACTTTTTTTTTTTTAGACGGAATTTCACTCCTGTTGTGTAGGCTGGAGCACAGTGGCACAATCTCGGCTCACCACAACCTCTGACTTTTGGGTTCAAGCGACTCTCCCGCTTCAGCCTCTTGAGTGGCTGGGATTACAGGTGCCTGCCACCACACCTAGCTAATTTTTGTATTTTTAGTACAGATGGGGTTTCACCATGTTGGCCAGGCTGGTCTCAAACCCCTGACCTCAGGTGATCTGCCCACCTCTGCCTCCCAAAGTGCTGGGTTTACAGCCATGAGCCACTGCACTGGGCCTGTTATTCCACTTTGTCTGTCCATGTGTACCCACTGTTTAGCTCCCACGAATAAGTGAGAGCATGTGGTATATGACTTTCTGAGTTATTTCACTGAAGATAATGGCCTCCAGTTCCATCTGTGTTGCTGTGAAAGACAATCTTTTCATATTCTTAAGTGTCTTTAAAAAAGAAGTGTTTAATCAATCAAGTTTTCAAAAACTTTAACCTTTTTTTCTTATGCTTTTTTGCTCATGTATAAGAAATCTTTGCCTAAACCAAGGTCACAAAGATTTCTTCCCATGTTTTTTAGTTGCAGGTCTTACATTTATGTCTATGATTTTTTTTTTTTTTTTTTGGTAGAGGCAGAGTCTCGCTCTGTGTCATCCAGGCATGATCATAGCTTACTGCAGCCTTGGACTCCTGGGCTAAAGTGATCCTCTTCCCTCAGCCTCCCAAGTACCTAGGGTAGGACTACAGGTGCACGCCACTATGCCTGGCTGATTTTTAAATTTTTTGTAGAGACAGAGCCTCGCATCATTGCTCAGGCTGGTCTTGATCTCCTGGCCTGAAGCAATTCTCTCATCTTGACCTCCCAAAGTGCTGGTACTATAAGTGTAAGCCACCACCATGGCTGACCCTCTGTGATCATTTTGAATTCATTGTTATTTTTGTTACAAGGTATAGATCAAGTGTGGAGTCCTAATTAGGGAAAAGGAGCGGCTGGCATGACCAGGGGAAAGCAAAGAAATAAAGCAGATATGCTATAAGGTCTGCCTTTCCTCCTGGTCCAGGACACAGAAACAAAAATAGAAAGCAGATAAACTGTAAGTCTGCTGTACTCCTTATGGCCCAGGACATATAGCCCTCCTGTGTAGATAATGTATAGAATTGACAGATTTCCTGCTTATCATCAAATGCTTCCATTTCTCATCAAACACTTCAGCAGACAGAAAAATGCAAGTTAGCTCCCTGCTACAGTTGCGTTATCCATCAGCCCAAGTTCCATTCTATAAAATCTGCAGCAAGTCTTTGTCTCCCAGCAGTCAGCTTCTCTCTTGCTGATTCAATCCATTGCTTTCTCGCAATGCATTTTCATACCTTCTCTAATAAATCTGCTTTTCTTTACCTACGACTGTCTTGGTAAATTCTTTTTACTCGTGTGCCACCGGCCCAGATAGTTGCCACTCACCCGAGACTGTATGGGGGACTCTCTCCTTATGGGAAACACTCTCCCTTCTCAGTTTCCCTTTCCCAACTCGGGACCCTTGGTGGACAAGCGTCTAAGCACAAAGACAACTCTAGGTCTCTGGCTGGAGCTATACTCCCATGGGACTAAAAGGTGTCCGTGTGGAAGCATCTGATGGCCGCCTTCTATTCAGGTGAGAAACCTGTTTATTCTGTCTTTAGTCTTTCAGCAGCCGGCTTCTAGTATCTCCTGGCAATTGATGGTAACTGGCTGGAGCTGCTCTCTGGTGTTGCCTGAAGGCCAGAGAGTGAATAGGGCCAGCAGCCCTGCCCGCAAGGCAGAAAGGCTGTTCCTATATTTTCTGGTTGGTAGCTTCAATGCCTACGCGTGAAGCAACTGACAGTGGAAGCTCATTCAGGGCAAATTCACATGTTTTGGATGACTCAGATTTTCTCTTTCTCACTCTAAATTCTCCTGTGGAGTCAGCCAGCCATCCTGTTCCAGCTAAATCAGCTGATCTTGGTTACCACCCCATCCCCAGGGATGGGCAGAGGGGGTGGCAGCGTCGGCAGCGACAGCAAGGGAGGCGGCTGGATTAAAGAGATCACCTGCAGGTATTTTATGCTGGGGTTTGTAAGGAGGGTGATAACTGTCGCTACTCCCATGACCTCTCTGACAGTCCGTGTGGTGTAGCATGCAAGTATTTTCAGTGAGGGTACTGTATTGAGACCGCTGCAGATATGAACATAGCAAGCCATTGAAACAGGAAGAAGCAACTGCTACAGAGCTAACTACAACGTCATCCCTTGCTGCTTCCTCAAGTCTCTCATCGTTAGTCAGACCACTTGTTGAAATGAATACAGGTGAAGCTGAGTCAAGAAATTCAAACTTTGCAATTGTAGGAGCAGGTTCAGAGGACTGGGTGCATGCTATTTTTGTTCCTGGGCAACCCTACTTTGGCTGTATTAGATTTTCAGTTCCCTTATAGTTCATGTATCTGTCTTATTCGTTTGGACTTTTACCACCCTCTTACAAATTTTCAGCTGTGCCTTCCTGCACTGAAGCACCTCTGCAGGACTCAGTGACCAAGGAAGAATCAGAGAAAGAGAAAAACTGCTGTGGAAACCAAGAAGCAGCTGTGCCCCCGTGCTACAGTGGGAGAGTGCCGAGATGGGGAGAACTGTGTGCCTCTCCACGGAGATTCATGTGACATGTGTGGACTGCAGGTCCTACATCCCATGGATGCTGCCCAGAGATCACAGCGTATAAAATCGTGCATTGAGGCCCGTGAGAAGGACATGGAGCTCTCACTTGCTGTGCAGCGCAGCAAGGACTTGGTGTTTGGGATCTGCATGGAGGTGGTCTATGAGAAAGCAAACCCCAGCGAGTGCCGCTTCGGGATCCTCTCCAACTGCAACCACACCTACTGTCTCAAGTGCATTCGCAAGTGGAGGAGTGCTAAGCAATTTCAGAGCAAGATTGCCTGCCCAGATTGCCAGATCACATCTAACTTTGTCATTCCAAGTGAGTCCTGGGTGGAAGAGAAAGAAGAGAAGCAGAAACTCATTCAGAAATACAAGGAGGCATTGGGCAACAAGGCTTGCAGGTATTTTGATGAAGGACGTGGGAGCTGCCCATTTGGAAGGAATTGTTTTTACAAGCATGCATACCCTGATGGGCTTACAGAGGAGCCACAGAGACAGAAAGTGGGAACATCAAGCAGAAACTGGGTCCAATGAAGGAACCACTTCTGAGAACTCATTGAGGAAAGAGATAGCAGCAACCCTTTTGACAATGATGAAGAGGTTGTCACCTTTGAGCTGGGCGAGATGTTGCTTATGCTTTTGGCTGCAGGTGGGGATGATGAACTGGCAGACTCTGAAGATGAATGGGACTTGTTTCATGATGAGCTGGAAGATTTTTATGATTTGGATCTATAGCAACCTTGTGTGGCATGTGAACTGGTCTGCTGACCCCAGACAGCAGCTGTCTCGTGCTGGTGTGGCAGTGCCTGTGTTCTCTCCTAGGCAGGCCTATCAACTCCAGGTGTTGTAAAAATTTTTACCCAGGGCCTGTCTTCTCAACCCTTCACCTTTCCCCGAGGAGTGTGTTATTTTCCCTGTTGAAAACAGTTAAAACTTAAAGTTAGTTTTTTGTAACACAATTTTAAAAAAAATCAGGTGATCTCAAACAGCCCCAAAATGGGGAATCTTTCCTTATCTGTTCCCTCTCCTGGGCTAGTACAGGCAGAGTTCTCCCTTCACCCACAATATCAAGTTTGTTTATTTTTGTTTATGTCCGAGAGTTCTAATATTTGTTCTCAATTGAATTGCATTGGCGCCATTTTTTGGAAACATTTGACTTTTTTTTATTTGTATCTCTGTTTCTAGAGTCTGTATTCTCTTTTTTGTCGTTGTTGTTGTTTGTTTGTTTGCTTTTTGGGGATTTTTTTTTTTTTTGAGATAGATTCTCCCTCTGTTGCCCAGGCTGGAGTGCACTGGCATGATCTCGGCTCACTGCAAGCTCTGCCTCCCGGGTTCAAACGATTCTCCTGCCTCAGCCTTCCGAGCAGCTGGGATTACAGGCACCTGCCACCACACCTAATTTTTGTATTTTTAGTAGAGATGGGGTTTCACCATGTTGGTCAGGCTAGTCTTGAACTCCTGACCTCAAGTGATCTGCCCACCTAGGCCTCCCAAAGTGCTGGGATTATAGGTGTGAGCCACTGTGCCTGGCCTGGAGTCTGTATTCTCTTTTGTTGATCTGTGCCAGTCCTTTTGCGAGTATGCCCCCCTTGATTACTATTCCTTTAAAATAAGTCTTGTATTCAGAATGTGAATCTCCCAAGCTTATTCCTTTTCACAATTGTATTGGATATTCTAAGTCCTTTGCTGCTTATAACTTTAGAGTCCACCTTTCTATCTTCAAAACTTGCTGTGACTTTGTGTGGTTGCATTAACTCTGAGGATCAATTTTAAACCTCTTTCTGTATTCCAAAATCATGTAACCAATGGTGTGGTATGTAATTCCGCCTGTATCTTCACAGATGTTAAATACCCATTTCCTTATTCTTATTCTTTTTATCTTAGTATATGGCATCATCATCTAACCGTTTGCTCATGCAGCCTCTCTATGTACAATTGCACACAAAAATCATAATGAAAAATGTTGTTCCCTTCTCTCACAGGGATTAGTTTCCCAGTCTGAACCTCATTGCTTTACCTCTATATAGGTCATCTGTTAGATTGTTCTCATCTGTTTTGCTCCTTAAGACATTCCCACTCTTCTGGAATATTGCTTCTGAAAGACAAGTTTGATCATGTGTCATATACTTCCAAGGCTTACATGCATCCTTTGTTGGTTCCCTCTTAACCCAGCAGAGAACTGTGATGAGGTTTGTATATCCTAGACAGTTCTCTGGACAGTCCACTAAGGTGTAGGAAAGGTGGCAGAAAGCCTAACTAAAATAACTTTATCTAAAACAAAGACACTAAATCTTCTCCATAGTATATTAGCTGACTATGTATATAATTTATAAATATACATGCATTAGGGCATGAGAATAATATTTGTACCAATTATATGAGTACCCCAAAGTATAAGACAATGGCAGAGCCATAATAGGGTACTTTATAACATTTAAACTCTCAACAATAAACACAATACAAATTTGTTTTCAAAGGCATTTTCCACAGTACAGTTTCCAAACCCTTCAGATTAATTAGAAATGTGCTGTTATATCGCTTTTTGGCCTTTTGGCTAAGATCAAGTGTAGAAATGCACTGTTACAGGCGTCAGTGTCATTCCAGGACATGACTGAGGAATTCATCCAGGAGGAGTGGCAGCACCTGGGCCTTGTTGAGAGGACCCTGTACAGAGACGTGGTGCTGGAGAACTACAGCCACCTCATCTCAGTGGGTGAGCACAGCTTACCATGGAGTTCCCTCCAGAGTTCAGTTCTGTTTCTCCTCTCTTTCTCACCTCCTTTTTATTTATTTATTTATTTATTTATTTATTTTAATTTTTTGAGACGGAGTTTTGCTCTTGTTGCCCAGGCAGGAGTGCAGTGGCACGACCTTGGCTTACTGCAACCTCTGCCTCCCGGGTTCAAGCGATTCTCCTGCCTCAGCCTCCCGAGTAGCTGGGACTACAGGTGCGTGCCACCGCACCTGGCTAGTTTTTGTATTTTTAGTAGGGATGATGTTTCACCATGTTGGCCAGGCTGGTCTGGAACTCTTGACCTCGTGATCCACCAGCCTCAGCCTCCCAAAGTGCTGGGATTACAGGCGTGAGCCACTGTACCTGGCCCTCCCTTTTAATTTTTAAATCACTTGTATTGAGGTGTGACTAACAGAAAATAAAAGTTATTAAGTTTCAGTGTACAATTTGATGAATTTCAGAAATGTATATAGGTGATTACCACTACCAAAATCATGGCAAAATATTTCCGTCACCCCGAAAAGTTTCCTTGTAGCCCTTTGCAGTCATTCGCCCTCTCAGCCCCTAACAATCAGTGATCTGTTTTCTTTCACAATAGTTTTGCCTTAGAAATTTTATATACATTATATTTACACTTTTTTCTTGCTGCTTCCACTTAGCATAATGCTTTTGAGATTCATACGTGTTTTTGTGTGTATCATTCTTCTCATTCCTGAGTAGTGCTCCTTTGCATGCATATACCACAATTTGTTATGCATTACCAGTTGATGGGCATGTAAGTTTTGTCCCCTTTGGGGTATTATGAGTAGAGCTGCTATGGCCACTTGAGTACAAGTCTTTGTGATGACATTTGTTTTCATTTCTCTTGTGTAAATACCTAGGAGTAAGGTATTATCTGTCTTATGGGCAAGTGTATGTGTAACACTGTCAGAAACTGCCAGCATTTCCAGTGTTGCTGTGCCAGTTTGCTTGTGTGTTAGCAATGTATGATAGTTCTAGCTGCACCACATCCTCACCAACATTTTGTATTGTCTTAAAAAAAGAAACATTATAGTGGGTGTCATTGGGTTTTGATTTGTATTTTCCTGATGATTAATGAAGGGGAGCATCTTTTCATGTTTCACACTTTTAGAAGTGTGTTAAAATATTTAGCCCCTCTTTTTGTCTCGTTGAGTTAAAAGAATTCTTTATATAATCTAGATAGAAGCCCATTATCAGATAAAGATTTTGCTAATGTTTTCTCCCCGTGGGTTGCTTGCTCTTTTCTTTTTTTTTTTGTTGTTGTTGAGACAGGGTCTCACTTCATCACTCAGGTTGGAGTGCAATGGTGTGATCAAGGCTCACTGCAGCCTTGAACTCCTGGGCTCAAGAGATCCTCCTGTCTCAGCCTCCCAGCGTTGGGATTATAGGCATGAGCCATTGTCCCTGGCCTTTATTTTCTTAATAGTCTCTTGGAAGAGCAAAGTTTTTCATTTGTTTTTAAATATGTCGTTTTTTATTTTATATTTCATGGTTTGTGTGTCCTTTTAGATAAATTTTTGCCTAGTCCAAGGCCATTGAGATTTTATCCTATGTTTTCTTGAAGAAATTTTAGGTTTTACATGTAGGCCTATGGTTCATTTACAGTTGATTTTTCTATATAGTGTGAAATAAGATTTTGGCTATTTTTTTGCATCTTGATGTCCAATTATATTGGCACCATTTGCCGGAAGGATTATTATTTTCCCATTGGACTGCCATGGCACCTTTGTAAAAAAACAAATTGACCATATGTCGGTAGTTCTATATCTGAACTCTATTCTGTTTAATGGATTTGTATGTCTGTAACTCATCTTTCTTATGACGTAGCTTCGTGGAAAGTTATTGAATGTTTTGGTCTTCTAAGTGTGCTCTTCATTTAAAAATTCTTTTGATTACTATACCATTCTTTGTTGTTCCATATAAATTTTAGAATTGTTAATTTCTTCAAAAACTTGTTGAAATCCTGGTTGAGATTATCTTGAATCTTTTTTTTTTTTTTTTTTTTTTTGAGATGGAGGCTTGCTTTGTTGCCCAGGCTGGAGTGCAGTGGCTTGATCTTGGCTCACTGCAATCTCCACCTCCCTGCAACCTCTGCCTCCTAGGTTCAAGCGACTCTCATGTCTTAGCCTTCCAAGTAGCTGGGATTACAGGCATGTATCACCATGCTTGGCTACTTTTTTTGTATTTTTATTAGAGATGGGGTTTCCCCATGTTGACCAGGCTGGTCTTGAACTCCTGACCTCAAGCTATTGGTTTGCCTTGGCCTCCCAAAGTGCTGGGATTACAGCCGTGAGCCACTGTGTCCAGCCCAGTGTACGTTTTATACATATTTGGTTACATGTGTTTCATGATTTTGATATTATAAATAATATGCATTTTACCATTTTAATTTTTAATTATTTGTTGGATGTTTGTAGAACTCCAGATGATTTGTGTATATTACATTATGTTTTGTTTAATTTTAATTTTGTTTTGAGGCAGAGTCTTGCTCTGTCTTCCAGGCTAGACTGTGGTGTGATCTTGGCTCATTGCAACCTCTGCCTCCTGGGTTCAAGCCATTCTCCTGACTCAGCCTCCCAAGTAGCTGGGATTACAGGCATACACCACCATGCCCGGCTAATTTTTGTAGTTTTATAGAGACAGGGTTTCACCATGCTGGCCAGGCTGTTCTTAACCTCCCTACCTCAAGTGGTCCACCCACCTCGGCCTCCCAAAGTGCTGGGATTACAGGCGTGAGCCACCCTGCCTGCCACATTATGTTTCATTATAACTTTGCTAATTTTATTTATTTTAGTAAATATTTTGGAGGTTCCCTAGAATGTTTTGTGCCCACAATTATCTATATGTAAAGATATATTTACTTCTTCCTTTCCCAACTGTGTGTCCTTTTTTCTTTTTCTTTAATAATTGGCTAGGACTACCAATATAACTTTGACTACAAGTGGTGACAGAGGACATCTATGTCTTGTTTCTTTTCTTTTTTTTTTTGAAACAGAGTCTCACTGTGTTGCTCAGGCTGGAGTACAGTGGTGCAATCTTGGCTCACTGCAACCTCTGCCTCCTGGTTGAAGCGATTCTCCTGCCTCAGCCTCTGGAGTAGCTGGGATTATAGGCACCGCCACCATGCCTGGCTAATTTTGTATTTTTAGTAGAGATGGAGTTTTGCCATGTTGACCAGGCTGGTCTCGAACTCTTGACCTCAAGTAATCTACCTGCCTCAGCCTCCCAAAGTGCTGGGATTACAGGCATGAGCCAATGAGCCCACCCCCATGTCTTGTTTCTAATCTTGGTGGGAAAACATTCAAACTGCACCGTGATATAGTGAACTAAATTAATTGTGTATGTTTTATGATTCTACTGATCAGTTTGTGGAAATTCCCTAGTCTGCTGAAATCTTGTTTTCATTCTTTGATAAATATCGTCATTGAATTTTGTCAAATATTTTTTCTGATTCTACTGAGATAATCATATGGTTTTTCTTTTTTATTCAGCTAATATTGTGAATTACATTGGTTTTTTTGAATGTTCAGCTAACCTTGAGTTCCTGGGATGAACCTCACTTGTTTGTGCTATATTATTTTTATGTCGCTGGATATGGCTCACTAGCATTTTAAGGACTTTTGCACCTATATTTATAAAGGATATTTGTAGATTTTCTTGCCTTGTCTTCTTATTGATTTGCTCTCTTGGTGTAATGCCTGGTTTGTAAAGTGAGTTTGACCATTTCTACTATTTTCTAGAAGAGATTGGATAGGATTGATGTATTTCTTCCTTACATGTTTGGTAGAATTCACCCCAGAATTATTCTGGACCTACAGTTTTCTTTGTGGGAAAGTTTTTATTTAAAGTGTGGTTTCTTGGCTGGGCACGGTGGCTCATGCCTGTAATCCCAGCACTTTGGGAGGCCAAGGCATGTGGATTGCTTGAGTCCAGGAGTTCAAGACCAGCCTGGGCAACATGGCAAAACCCTGTGTCTACTAAAAATACAAAAATTAGTTGGGCACGGTGGCAGACATCTATAATCCAAGCTACTCAAGAGGCCGAGGTGGGAGGATCGCTTGATCACAGATAGCAGAGTTTGCAGCGAGCTGAGATCGTACCATTGCACTCCAACCTGAGCAACACAACAAGACCCTGTCTTAAAAAAAAAAAAAAAAGTATAATTTATTTATTAGTCATAATACTATTTGGGTTGTCTTTTTTTGTTGTTGTTGTTTGAGACAGGTTCTGGCTCTGTTGCCCAGGCTGGAGTATGATTGTAATGGTGTGATCATGGCTCACTGCAACCTCAACATCCCATGTTCAAGTGATCCTCCTGCCTCAGCCTCCCAAAGTGCTAGGATTACAGGCATGAGCCACTGCACCCATCCGGTTATCTCTTTTTTTATTATAGTAAAATATACATAACAAAATTTACCATTTTTTTTTCCTTCAAGATGGGGTCTTGCTCTGTTGCCTGGGTTGGAGTGAAGTGGCATAATCATGACTCACTACAGAATTGAACTCCTGGGCCAATTAATCTTCCCCCACCTCGGGCTCCTGAGTAGCTGGGACTACAGGCATGTACCAATATACTTGGCTAATTTTTAAATTTATTTTTATTTATTTATTTATTTGAGACGGAGTCTCCCTCTTGTCACCCAGGCTGGACTGCAGTGGCGCGATCTCGGCTCACTGCAAGCTCCGCCTCCCGGGTTCACGCCATTCTCCTGTCTCAGCCTCCTGAGTAGCTGGGACTACAGGCACCCGCCACCACGCCTGGCTAATTTTTTTTGTATTTTCAGTAGAGACGGGCTTCGGTAGCCAGGATGGTCTTCATCTCCTGACCTCGTGATCCACCCGCCTCGGCCTCCCAAAGTGCTGGGATTACAGGTGTGAGCCACTGCACCTGGCCAATTTATTCTTTTTTATAAAGGTGGGGTCTCCCTATGTTGCCCAAGCTGGTCTCGAACTGCTGAGCTCAAGGATTCTTCTCATCTCGACCTCCCAAAGTAGTGGGATTACAGGTGTGAGCCACTGTGTCTGGCCTGAAATTTACCATTTTAACTCTACAGTTTTGTGGCATTAGCTACATTTGTATTGTTATACAGCCACCACCCCCACGTAGCTCCAGAACTTTTTCATGTTCTCCAACTGAAACTACCCGTTAAACACCAACTCCCCATTCCTCCTTTTCCCCAGCCCCTGTTAACCACTGGTTCTACTTTCTGTCTCTATGAATTTGACTACTTTATGTATCACATATAATTCGAATCATACAATACCTATCCTTTTGTGTCTGGCTTATTCCACTTAGCATAGTGTCTTTAAAATTCAACTGTGTTTGGCAGGCATCAGAATTTTCTTCCTTTTTGAGGCTGAAAAATACTACATTGTATGTTTGTACCACATTTTGTGTATCCACTCATCCACTGGTTGATACCACTTTTTGGGTATTGTGAATAACGCCGCTATGAACATTGTTGTATGAGTATCTGTTCATGTGCCTGATTTCTTTTGTGTATATACTCAGAAGTGATAGCAATTCATTGCATTTTTTTTTTTTTTTTTTTTCCTGAGAAGGAGTCTCGCTCTGTCACCCAGGCTGGAGTGCAGTGGTGTGATCTTGGCTCACTGCAACCTCTGCCTCCCACGTTCAAGTGATTCTCCTGCCTCAGTCTCCTGAGTAGCTGGGATTACAGGCGCCTGCCACCACACCTGGCTAATATTTGTATTTTTAGTAGAGACTGGGTTTTGCCATGTTGGCCAGGCTGATCTCGAACTCCTGACCTCAGGTGATCTACCCACCTTGGCCTCCCAAAGTGCTGGGATTACAGGTGCCTGCCACCACGCCCAGCTAATTTTTGTATTTTGTTAGAGACAGGGTTTCACCATGTTGGCCAGGCTGGTCTCGAACTCCTGACCTCAGGTGATCCACCTGCCTCATCCTCCCAAAGTGATGGGATTACAGGCGTGAGCTACCAAACCCAGACAATTCAATGCTTTTTAATTTTGAGGGATCACCATTCTGTTATCCACAATGGCTGTATTATTTTATATTCCTGCCATCACGTACCATGCATAAGGGTTCAATTTCTCCATGTTTTCACCGATACTTTTTTTCTGATATTTTGATAACAGCTATCCAGTAAGTATGAAGTGGTATCTCATTGTGGTTTTGATGTGCATTTCCCTAATTATTAGTGATGTTGAGCATCTTTTCCTGTGTTACTGGCCATTTGTATATCTTTGGAGAAGACTCTTACCTTTTTGAATTGGGTTGTTTGTTCTTTGTTGTTGAGTTGTAGGAGTTCTTCATATCTTGTGAATATTAATCCCTTATCAGATATGATTTGCAATTTTTTTCTCCTATAGGTTACCTCTTCACTGTTCGATAGTGTACTGAAGTTTCTTTTCCCCTCCCCTCCCCTCCCCTCCCCTCCCCTCCCCTCCCTCCCCTCCCCTCCCCTCCCCTCCCCTCCCCTCCCCCCTCCCCTCCCCCTCCCCTCCCCTCCCCTCCCCTCCCCTCCCCTCCCTCCCCTCCCCTCCCCTCCCTCCCCTCCCCTCCCTCCCCTCCCCTCCCTTCCCCTCCCCTCCCTCCCTCCCCTCCCCTCCCCTCCCCTCCCCTCCCCTCCCTTCCCCTCCCCTCCTCTCCCCTCCTCTCCCCTCCTCTCCCCTCCTCTCCCCTTCTCTCCTCTCCTCTCCCCTCCTCTCCCTTCCCCTCCTTTCCCCTCCTTTCCCCTCCTCTCCCTTCCCCTCCCCTCCTCTCCCTTCCCCTCCTTTCCCCTCCTCTCCTCTCCCTTCCCCTCCTTTCCCCTCCTCTCCCCTCCTCTCCCTTCCCCTCCCCTACTCTTTGACAGTCTCCCCTCCCCTCCCCTCCCCTCCTCTTTGACAGAGTCTCCCCTCCCCTCCCCTCCCCTTGCCTCCCCTCCCCTCCCCTCCCTTCCCTTCCCCTCTCCTGTCTGACAGAGTCTCACTTTGTTGCCCAGGCTGGGGTGCACTAGCTATTCACAGGCACGATCATTGTGCACCTTATCCTCAGACTCCTGGGCTCAAGCGATCCTCCTGCCTCAGCTTCCTGAGCAGCTGGGAGTACACGCATGTGCCGCTGGGCCCAGCAGAAGTTTCTAATTTTGACAAAGTCCAACTTATCTATTTTTCTTTTGTTGCCGCTTCTTTTTGGCCTCATATCCAGGAAATCACTGCCAAATCTAATGTCATGAAGATTTTTCCTGCTTTCTTCCAAGAATTTTATACTTTTAGCTCTTACCTTTAGGTATTTGGTCTATTTTGAGTAAATTTTTGAATATTATCTATTTTTTTAAATGAGGTTTGGTAATTTGTGTTTCTCAAGGAATTTTTCAGTTTTATCTGAATTATTTAGGTTTAATGGTATGAAATTGTTCATAATTTCCTTACTATTTTTGGGACAGAAATGTGTGATGCCTTTCCCCTCCTCATAACAGTCATGGCTGACACTCCATAATAAAAGACGGGTTAAAAAGAGAAAAATATAATTTATTTGGTCATAGTTTTACGTGACATAGGAGCCTTCAGAATGAAGACTCAAAGGTACAGGGGAAATGATCTGATTTTATGCTTGGGTTCAATGAAGCAGGGACAGCCGTGTAGAAATGTGAGTGGACAAAAATGGTTATAAGCCAGTGTTAATAGACTGAGTGAGGAAACCCAGCAGGCTTGTGTGGTTCAGATTCTTCTTGGCCTCTCTGAATGGCATTAATTTCTCCCAGGTATGAGTAGGATCCTTTCTGTAATGGAGGGTTTATGACCCATTATCAAACAAGGTAGATGAGAGATTTTCTTCATAGCCAGGTCTTACACAGAAGTGGGGGAAAATTAGAGTAATATATTTAGGTTTTATGGCTAGTTCGGTGGAAAAGGGTTGCATTAATAGTTTCTATGACTTGCCTTGGGGAAGAGGAATTAGAGTTTCTGTGGCTTGCCTTGGAGGAGAATGATGGGGAAGAAACACAGGGCAAGAGAAAGAGAAATTTTGATACTGAGGCTGCTGCTCAGTCCTTTGGGGTATCATTTTCTGAGCCCCAACACTATCATTAAAAAAAAAAAGAAAAAAAAACTTGGCTGGGCACAGTGGCTCACGCCTGTAATCCCAGCACTTTGGGAGGCCGAGGTGGGCAGATCATGAGGTCAGGAGTTCGAGACCAGCCTGATCAACATGGTGAAACTCCGTCTCTACTAAAGAAAAAATACAAAAGTTAGCTGGGCGTGGTGGTGCACGCCTGTGGTCCCAGCTAGTCAGGAGGCTGAGGCAGGAGAATCACTTGAACCTGGGAGGTGGAGGTTGCAGTGAGCTGAGATTGCACCATTGCACTCCAGCCTGGGCGACAGAGCAAGACTACGTCTCATAAAAAAGAAAAAAAAAACAAAAACAAAAAAACCAAAACTTTATTTCTGGCCGGGCACGGTGGCTCACGCCTGTAATCCCAGCACTTTGGGAGGCTGAGGCGGGCAGATCACAAGGTCAAGAGATAGAGACCATCCTGGCCAACATGGTGAAACCCCGTCTCTACTAAAAATACAAAGATTAGCTGGGCGTGGTGGTGCACACCTGTAGTCCCAGGTACTTGGGAGGCTGAGGCAGGAGAATCGCTTGAACTCGGGAGGCGGAGGTTGCAGTGAGCTTAGATCGTGCCACTGCACTCCAGCCTGGGTGACAGAGTGAGACTCTGTCTAAAACAAAAACAAAAACAAAACAAAAAACAACTTTATTTCAATAGCTTTTGGAGTACAAGTGTTTTTTTGTTACATGGCTGAGTTATATAGTGGTGAATTCTGAGATTTTAGTGCACCTGTCACCTGAGTAGTGTACATTGTACTAATGTGTAGTTTTTCATCCCTACCCCCCTCCCACCCTTCCCCTTTAGGGTCTTTAAATTCCACTATATCACTCTATATGCCTTTGTGGACTCATAGTTTAGCTACCACTTGTAAGTGAGAACATACAGTTCTTGGTTTTCCACTGCTGTGTTACACCACTTAGAATAATGGCCTCCAGCTCCATCTAAGTTGCTGCAAAAGACATTGTTTTGTTCCTTTTTATGGCTGAGTAGGATTCCATTGTGTGTGTGTGTGTGTACCACATTTTCTTTACTCATTGGTTGAGCACTTAGGTTGGTTCCACATCTTTGCAATTGTGCTGCTATAAACATATGCCAACACTATCATTTTAATAGCTGAATTATTTCTAGAAATATACTCCTTTCTTATTCTTGATATTAGTAATGTGTGTCTTTTATTCTTTAACTGATTTGTCTGGCTTGAGGTTTATCAAATATGTTTTCAAGGAAACAACTTTTAGTTTTACTGATACCTGTGTTTTTTTCTTTTTTCTTTTTTTTTTGAGACAGAGTCTCGCTCTGTTGCCCAGGCTGCAGTGCAGTGGCATGATCTCGGCTCACTGCAAGCTCTGCCTTCCGGGTTCACGCCATTCTCCTGCCTCAGCCTCCTGAGTAGCTGGGACTACAGGCGCCTGCCACCACGCCCGGCTAATTTTTTTTTTTTTTGTATTTTTAGTAGAGATGGGGTTTCACCATGTTAGGCAGGGTGGTCTCGATCTCCTGACCTCCTGATCTGCCCACCTCAGCCTCCCAGAGTGCTGGGATTACAGTCGTGAGCCACCGTGCCCAGCTTCCTGTGTTGTTTTTCTGACCCTTACTAAATTTTTTAATTATTTATTTTCTTTTCTTTAATTTTTGTTTAATTTCCTCTTCTCTTGCTAGTTTTTTTTTTTAATGGTGGATACTTAGATCATGATTTAAGATCTTATTCCCTTTCTAAGTCTTTAAAATCTATATAGGTATTTTCCTTTATCATGCTTTAGCCTATTCATAAAAATTATTTTGAACTTTTTATTTGGAAGTAATTGTAGATTCACAGGAAGTTCCAAAGGGAGGACAAAGAGGGCCCATCATTTTTTCCCCAATGATTACATCTCACATAACTATAGTATAGCGTCAAAACCAGGAGTTTGACTTTGGCACCACATATATGTATAGTTATGTGTCATTTTATGGCATATGTAGATATAAATGTGACCACAACTGTAATCAAGAGACAACTATTCCATCCCCACATGATGTCTCTTGCTACCTCTTTATTTTTTATTTATTTTTGTTTGAGACAGAGTCTTGCTCTGTTGCCCAGGCTGGCATGCAGTGGCGCCATCTCAGCTCACTACAACCTCCACCTCCTGGGTTCAAGCAATTCTTGTGCCTCAGCCTCCCAAGTAGCTGAGACGACAAGCGCATGCCACCACGCCCTACTAATTTTTGTATTTTTAGTAGAGATGGGGTTTCACCATGTTGACCAGGCTGGTTTTGAACTCCTGACCTCAAGTGATCTGTCTGCCTCATCCTCCCAAAGTGCGGGGATTACAGGTGTGAGCCTATTCCAAATTAGTGCTTATGAACAACAGTGTACAGGTTTTTGTTAGGACAGAAGTTTTCATTTTCCTGGGATAAATGCTCGATAGTATGATTGTTGGGTCGTGTGGTATGCATGTTTTCAGATTGTTAAGAAACTGCTGAACTACTTTACAGAGTAGCTGTGCAATTTTACATTCCCATCAGCAATGTAAAAAAGGTGCAGTTTTTCCAGATTATCCTCAGTATTTTCTAATATCACTAGTTTTTATTCAGCTGCTCTGATAGTTGGGGGAGTGGTGGCATTGGTAATTCAAGCCTGTCTTTCCTACCCTCTTCAGTGCCTCTTTCAGTGATCTGAGGCTAAAATCAGATACTGTGATTGCCCATCTGGTTTTTGGTTTTTATGAAGGTAATTTCTTGTGTAGATAGTTGTTAATTGGTGTTCCTGCAGGGGAGATCATTGTAGGGTCCTGTATTTGGCCATCTTACTCTGCCTCTCTCTGTTTTATTCTTTCATACTCTGGTGTATAATATATAATAAATACTTTGTAATTACATTGTGGATTGACTCCAAAGCCAAGTAGGACAGAGATATTTTATACTAATTCACCCTGAAAACACTAAATGCAACCGCCCCAGTCAAATTTCTGCCCTCTGACTCCCCATCAGTTTATTCAGTTTTTGTTCTGTTGGATCTTAGGTCAGTCTCATGAAACTGTTTTTTTTTCTCAATTAAAAAGAATCTCTGACTCAGTGCACTCAAACGACTTGAAAGTTTTCTAAGTGATAGCTTGAAAGCATGTTTTTTTTTTTTTTTTTTTTTTTAAGATTCCATTTATCGATGTGTCAGTAGTTTGAAGTAGTTAATACAGCCCCTTTTCCTGAGGTTCTCAGACTGTCCTTTGTTGAAGACACAGACTTTGACCTACCTTATAGCAGAGCCTTCAGGCAAGCATTAAATGAGTTAAAAACCACCTGTAGATGTCAGAAACGTAGTGGTTGTGATTAATTTGTTACTAATAAATTTTAAATGGGAAAGTTCTGCTTTAGGTGCATAAGAATAATGCACTGACAAGGACATTCCATTGTTTCTATGGTATGAAAAGTAAAGATAAAAAAACCACTTTAAAAAGGTTTAGGCAGCTGGATGCAGTGGCTCACACCAGTAATCCCAGCACTTTAAGAGGCTGAGGCCGGTGGATCATTTGAGCCCAGCAGTTCGAGACCAGCCCCAGAAATATGGCAAAACCCTGCCTCTACCAAAAATACAAAAATTAGCCAGATGTGCTGGTGCATACCTATAGTCCCAGCTACTTGGGAGGCTGAGATGGGAGGATTGATTGAGCACAGGAGGTCAAGGTTATAGTGAGCAGTGATCGTGCCTCTGCACTCTTACCCTGGGTGAGAGAGCGAGATCCTGTCTCAAAAAAATCAAATCAAATCAGACAAATCAATAAAATAAAGGTTAGGCAAGATATCTTTAAGGATAACAGATAAACCTATTTTCAAAGAAGTCAGTGAACAGTACATTTGATTTATAAAATGTAGGAACAAGTTATATACAGGAAAAATTCTGGACATGTAACAATCCTGAGACACTGTACACTAAATATACCACAAATGTAAAAGAATATCAAAGACATTCAGTAAGTCTCAAGTAGGGCTTAGAGAAGTGTCTTTTTATAAAACTCCATCAGTAATCTGAATTTCAATCCCAGTTGAAAATCAGTGGCCTACAAAATACTAGAATTTTAAATAAAGAAGTGAGGTAATGGCCAAGTTAACATTTTAAATAATAATAAATTATTGCTGACATTGTTATTTTGTTGTTGCCTGATATTAGGCAAAACATTATCAGGTCTTTCTGATAAATATAGGAAAACTCAGTAAAAATATTTAATGACAGTTTTGGTCATTATTTTTCCTGAATGTTTTGGACAGTGAGGACATTGACAAATGTCTAAAAATTTCTCATTTAACATACAATTTCTGAAGTGTTTATATTAATAATATTTTATGTATACAAATTTAACATAGGGCAAGGTGAGCAGCTCTTCTGATTTGACCACTCTTTCTATGCAACTCTTTTTTTTTTTTTTTCTTTGAGACGGAGTTTTGCTCTTGTTGCCCAGGCTGGAGGCTGGAGTGCAATGGCACGATCTTGGCTCACTGCAACCTCCACCTCCTGGGTTCAAGTGATTCTCATGCCTCAGCCTCCCAAGCAACTGGGATTACAGGCGCCTGCCACTACGCTCGGCTAATTTTTTGTATTTTTGGTAGAGACGGGGTTTCACCATGTTTGCCAAGCTGGTCTCGAACTCCTGACCTCAGGTGATCCACCTGCCTTGGTCTCCCAAAGTGCTGGGATTACAGGCATGAAGCCACTGCGCCTGGTGTCTATGCAACTCTTATAGTAATATACCAACCACAATTATATTTGGCATTGTTTTTTTACTTGAAATGATTCAAACTCCCAGGAAGTAGCAAAGATAGTACAAAGATCCCATGTACCCTTCCACCACCGTCCTCCCATGGTGACATCTTAGTAGCTGTAGTATCAAAACCAGAAAATTGATGTTGGGACATTACTGTTAGTTATGCTGTGGATCTTACTCATTTTCACTATTCTTTTAACTTGCATGCATTTGTATGCATGTGTGCGTGTGTATATGGCTGTATGCAATTTGATCCCTTAAATAGGTTCATCTAATGACCACCACAGTCAAGATACAGAACTGTGCCCGTTAACCACAAAATAACTCCTTTGTGTTACCTCTTGTATTTATTTATACTACCTCCACCCCAGCCTCCCTACCAGTTGTTCATGTCCCCTGGCAACCACTAATCTGCTTTCCATTACCATAGTTTTGTCATTTGCAGAATGTCGTGTAAATGGGATCATACGGTATATGTAGAGACTGACTTTTTACATCTAAGTGTAATCCCCTTGATGTTCATCCAAACGGTTGCATGTGTCAATAATTGTTCTGTTTTCTTTCTGAGTAGTATTCCATTATGTGATGTTCCAGAGTTAGTTCAGTGGTTTACCCACTGAAGGATACTTGTGTCGGTTCCAGTACTTTCCTGTTAGAAATAAAGCTACTATGAATATATGTGTGTAGGTTTTTGTATGATACATGTTTTTCTTTTCTTGAGATAAGTGCTCAAAGGGTACAATTCCAGGTAAGTATATGTTTAGTGTGGTTCTTTTGTGTGTGTGTGTGTGTGTGTTGTGTGTGTGTGTGTGTGTGTGGTTTTTTTTTTTTTTAGAGTCTTGCTCAGTCACCCAGGCTGGAGTGCAGTGGCACCATCTTGGCTCACTGCAAGCTCCGCCTCCTGGGTTCACGCCATTCTCCTGCCTCAGCCTCCCAAGTAGCTGGGACTACAGGTGCCCACCACCACACCCGGCTAATTTTTTGTATTTTTAGTAGAGACGGGGTTTCACCGTGTTAGCCAGGATGGTCTCCATCTCCTGACCTCGTGATCCACCCGCCTTGGCCTCCCAAAGTGCTGGGATTACAGGCGTGAGCCACCATGCCTGGCCATGTTTAGTTTTATAAGAAAGTGCCAGTTATTTTTTGACAGAGGTTGTATCATTTTATATTTCTACCAGCAATGTATGTGAGGTCCATTTTTTCTGCATCATCACCAACATTTATTATTTCTCCCTTTCTTTTGCTGCTCTAATATGTATGTAGTGACATTGTGATTTTAATTTGCACTTTCTTAACGGCCAGTAATATTGATTGGATGACTTTTATGTGCTTGTTTCATATATCTATCTCCTTTTTAAGAAAGTATCTGTTTTGCCCATTTTATCATTGGCTTATCTGGGTTTTTTGCTATTTTAGAAATGAGATCTTTGTTGGATATGTGGCTTGCAAATATTTTGTCAGTATATATATGTATAATTTGAATTCATATATCCATATGAATTCAAATTCAAGAATAATATATATATTTTGAAAGTATATATTTTGTTGCAAATATTTTACATTTATGTATATATGTATATATATTTATATCTATATATGTATTTATATGTATATATAAATATAAACCCTTGTTTTCAAGAAAGAGATCTCTTAACTCTTCCGTCTGTTATTTCTTAGGGCCGTGAGCTCAGAACTCTTTTTGGTTTTTAACAAAGGCCTGATGTTGCATGAAGTATGGCTAGCAGCAGGGTGACAGTCAGGTATACACCAGAATTTTTACATGATAGATCAATACAAAGAATCCTTCCTTTTTTTCTTTTTTCAACTTTCAGCTGAAAAGTACTCTTCAGAGAATATCAGAGAGCTCTTACAAGGGTGAAACGTTTTGAGTTTGGGAAAAACGTCAGCCACATTTAAGCCCTTACAGTACATCATCAGAAAACTTGCACATTGAAGACATCCTGTCATAATAACACATGCAGGGAAACTCAGTTCTCAGTTGACCTTCAATATACATCAGAGAACTCACATAAAGGAGAAGTCCTATGTGTATCTTGAATGTCAAAAATTCTTCTCTAGGAGATCATCCCTTATACATCAAATAATTCACAAAGTTGAGAAAACCTATGAATGTAATGAATGTGGGACAATTTTCCCTGAAAATAATCTCTTAGAGTACATCAGAGAACACACTCAGAGGAGGACCCTTTGAATGTACTGAATGTGGGAAGTCTTTCTGTAGGAAGTCAAACCTTATACATCAGAGAATTCACACAGGGAAGAAACCCTCTGAATGTAATGAATGTGGTAAAGCTTTCAACAAGAAACCAGGCCTTAGACTGCATCAGAGAACTCACAAAGATCAGAAATCCTATAAATGTGATCAATGTGGGAAATTTTTCAAAGAGTTTTCAGGTGTAAAAAGCCATCAGATAAATCACACAATGAAGAAATCCTATAAATATGATGGAGTAGGGAAGATTTCTACCAGAAGTAAAACCATGAAAAGTATCAGAAAACTCACTGGGATTAAACTTATAAACATAATGAGTGTGGAAAAGCTTTCAGCCACACATCAAACCTTGCACTGCATCAGAGAACTTACACATGTGAATGGGCCTGCCAGTGTCATGGATCTTGGAGTACTTTTAGGCAGAAATCACACTTCCAAGAACATCAGAGAACTCATGGGCGGAATTCTATAAAGGTGATGAATGTAGGACAACTTTCAGCCACAAGTCAGAGCTAAGAAACGACTGGAGAACTCAGACGGGACGAAAACCTATTTACCAAATGAACGTGGAAGTTTCTCGCTAAACATGTAACTTTTTTTTTTGAGACAGCATCTTGCTCTTCTTCCAGGCTGCAGTGCAGTGATGTAATCATGGCTCACTGTAGCCTCAACCTTTGAGGCTCAAGTGATCCTCCTGCCTCACTCAGTCTCCTGAGCAGCTGGGGTTTCAGGTGCATACCACCATGCCTGGGTAATTTTTAAAAAATGTTCTTCTGAGAGATAGAGTCTCACTATGTTGCCCAGGCTGTTCTCAAACTCCTGGGCTCAAGGGATCCTCCTACCTCAGCCTCACAGACTGTTGAGATTACAGGTGTGAGCCACTATGCCCAGCCAACATAAGAGAACTTTCACTGGAGGGAATGCCTTGAAATGTATTGCATGTGGATAGTCTTGTAGCCACTAAGTATAAGCTTTGTCCGTATTGGAGTCAGATAATTCACCCGGGAAAGAAACGCTATGAAGGTAATGAATATAGAAAATATCCTATATGAACTAAACCCTTATAACCTTACACTATGGAGGAATCCTGAGAAAGAAATGAAAAGATGGATGCTTTCTGTCCTTGATTGAACCTCATTGAGCAGAGAATTTACACAATGGAGAAAACCTGGAGTGTAACAAATGTGTGATAATTTCAGCTCAAACCCACCTTTCTCAGTGCAACAGAAAATGTATACAGGCTGGATGCAGTGGCTCATGCCTGTAATCCCAGTGCTTTGGGAGGCTGAGGCAGGTGGATTACCTGAGGTCAGGAGTTCAAGACCAGCCTGGCCAACATGGTGAAATCCTGTCTTTATTAAAAATACAAAAATTAGCCGGGTTTGGTGGTGGGTGCCTGTGATCCCAGCTACTCAAGAGGCTGAGGCAGGAAGAATTGCTTGAGCCCAGGAGGCAGAGGTTGCAGTGAGCTGAGATTGTGCCACTGCACTCCAGCCTGGGTGACACAGCAAGACTCCATCTCAAAAAAAAAAAAAAAGAAAATGTATGCAGCAGTAGAGACCTCATAGTATATCAACCAGACCAAATAAATCATATGAAGGTAATGGATGTGAGAAATCCTTCTCCCAGAATGCAACCACACAATATGATATATATATATACATATATCTATATCGATATAGAATATATCTATATCGATATAGATGTAAATATAATTAAAAGAGACCCCTATGGCACCTACTTGTGTGTTTGCATATTCTTGTGTGTTCACCAAGAACTATGTCCTTTTGTCCCTAGGCCAACAACCACTCTTCCATCTAGTAGTGGAATGTGGATTTCAGTGGTAAAACAAGTCCTATGAGAGATATCTTCATTCCATATGTTTTTTTGCTCTCCTTGTTCCTACACTAGAGATGAAAAATACCATATGGAAGGAGCCAAGGTTCAAGAATCACTGTGTGGAACAGTTTCCTCATCTTACTTCTCTGGTAGCCTTTTATGAGGAATAAACAAACTTGTTCTCTGCTGAGCTGTTATAGGTTTGGGTCTACTTGTTACTGACATATTCTAGACATCCCTCAGCTGATGAAAGCTAAGAATATGACTTCCTTGAAAAGCATGAAGTTGATATGTGTCTTAGTCCATTTGCATTGCTATAAAGGAATACCCGATGCCAGGTAATTTATAAAGAAAAAAGGTTGATTTGACTCATGGTTCTGCAGGCTGTACAAGAAGCATGGCACCAGCATCTTCTTCTGGTGAGGGGCTCAGGTTGCTTCCACCCATGACAGAAGGGGAAGAGGGGTAGTAGGCATCACTTGGAAAGAGGAGGAAAGAGAGAGAGAAGGGAGGTGCCAGGCTCTTTTTGACAATCAGATCTTGTGCAACCTAATAGAGTGAGAACTCACTCCTCAAGTTGATCACGAGGGATCCACCCCGATGACCCAGACACCTCCCACTAGACCCCACCTCCAACATTGGGGATCAAATTTCAACATGAGATTTGAAGGAGGCAGACACCCAAATGATATCAAAAGCCTCATGGGAGAAACCCCTGACAACATCCTGACTGATCATTAGCTATTGCCCACAACTCTTCATTACTCATCTGGTAAATGACAGGATTTGTCTGATGTTGCCTTGTGATTACATTTAGGTTATGTACCTTTTGTAGACATGCAACAGAAGTAACAGAAGTGTTGAGATTTCTTTTTTTTTTTTTTTGAGACAGTCTCCCTCTGTCACCCAGGCTGGAGTGCAGTGGCATGATCTCAGCTCACTACAACCTCTGTCTCCCAGGTTCAAGCAATTCTCCTGCCTCAGCCTCCTGAGTAGCTGGGATCACAGGCGCTTGAGCTCAGGAGTTCGAGGATGCAGTGAGCTATGACGGCGGCACTGCACTCTAGTCTGGGTGACAAAGCAAGACCTTGTATCTAACAAAATTAGAAGAAAAATCTTGTGAGGATATATGTTCAGGCTATGCATGTATCCTTTCAATCCTCAAGTCACTACTCATTATTTTTAGTGTTTACTTCTGATAATTGCCCAAGTCACTTATTACCACAGTCGCAAAAACCTGTTATTTTTAGTTCCATTATTCCTCACGTGTTTATCATGGTATAGAAAATAGTTTTATTTTTTCCAGCATTTATTATTTATTTTTATTTTTATTTATGTCTGTATAGATTCAGCTTCTCTATATTCAGTGGGTTATAATGCTTAGCTAGTATGGTTGTTTTTTATTCTCAAATCATCTGAGACGAAGCCTGTGGGGCGTTTAAATTGTTCCTGTGTCCTTTTGTCATGTTTCTGGTATCTTTTTGCTTTTACCAAACCATTCTTGTACTTGTTTTGATAATTTTGATGTTTCCTTACAATGTTTAGAATTCTAGGCCCCTCTTAAGAACTCCTTTAAGATTGTGATTAGAATTTCATTTAATTTTGTCTCAATCAGGTGCCCATAGGTATAACCAATTCAACGCACTGGCCTAGATTCCTTCTGTGGGATCCCAGAGACACAGTCTAGCCATATGGGGCTCAGGCCTTTCCTACTTTCCCTCTCTGCTGACCAGTGTCCAGAAAATACTGCCCACTCAGTACCACATCACCCACTAGGGAATGTTTTCCTGGCCCTAAATGTTTTTAATGCTCCTTTTTTTTCCCCTCTCTGCTTTATAGATCTTTTTTACCTGTGTCTAAACTTTTGTTCCAACAAATGGTAGGATCACCTGGAGACCCTGGAGGAATTAGATTTCCTGCTCACCTTCTTCTTTAGGCTCCGTATGTCACTACAGGCACATAGGAAGCCTGTTTCTGCAGGGTTTCCACACTGCTGCGTATGGTGACTCCATGGATGAGGAGGATTTTCATGCTTCAGCACTCACCCAGCACACCTTTTTCTTTCCTGTCTGTTGTTTGAAAGAATGATAGTGTATCGTAGCTGCCTGTCTAGTTGACTAAGTGAATAAGTGTCCAACTATTATCAACCATCTGTGACCTGACAGAGTGACAGACAACCAAGCTGTGTAACCACATGGATGGAGGGAACTTAGGGAGTGTTGCCAGGATAAATAGCTGCTTGCTTCTTTATCAGTTTAGGCTCCTCTGCATTGTAGAGCCCCTTGCTCTGCCCTCTTGAGCACAGTTTTTAGTGTCAGGTAACTAGGCAATAAACATTCAGAACCACCTGCAGCCCACTGCTAACTTGAGTCCCATAAATGAGCTACAGGGAGTTCATTAGCTGCCTGAGATACATTCAAATTTATGTCTGTAAATGGGTGTGCGCATACTTCTGGCATGAAGATTCATGGCTTTTGTCACATTTTCAAAATGATTGCTACTCTAATGATGCAAAATTGTCAAGAACTTTTGCTCAGGAGAGACCCCTAGGAAGCTCATGAATAACTTTCTGTTATATGTGCAGGTTTCTGGGAAGATAGTGCATAGCTGCTTTCAAAATTTCTAAATATTTAATAATTTAGTTACCTATTACCTACAATTTTTTATATGGTTTGGCTGTGTCCGCACCCACATCTCATCTTGAATTGTAGTTCCCATAATCCCCATGTGTGGTGAGAGGGATCCGGTGGGAGATGATTGAATCATAGGGGCAGTTTCCCCCATGCTATTCTCATAATAATAAGTTCTCACAGGATCTGATGGTTTTACTATTTTTAAAAAGTTTTATTTATTTTTTTGAGACAGCGTCTTGCTCTGTCACCCAGGCTGGAGTGCAGTGGCATGATCTCAGCTCACTGCAGCCTCTGCCTCCTGGGTTCAAGCAATTCTCCCGCCTCAGCCTCCTGAGTGGCTGGGACTACAGGCTTGTGCCACCATGCCCGGCTCATTTTTGTATTTTTAGTAGAGCCAGTTTCACCATGTTGGCCAGACTGGTCTCAAACTCCTGACCTGAAGTGATTTGCCTGCCTCGGCCTCCCAAAGTGCTGGGATTACAGGTGTGAGTCACCGTGCCCGGCCAAGATCTGATGGTTTTATAGGGGCTTCCGTCTTCACTTGGCTCTCATTCTTCTCTTTCCTGCCACCATATAATTAGAAGGACGTGTTTGATTCCCCTTCCACCATGATTGTAAGTTTCCTGAAACCTCCCCTGCAAAACTGGAGTCAATTAAACTTCTTTCCTTTATAAATTACCCAGTCTCAGCAGTATGAGAATGGACTACTACAATTTTCATCTGCTGCTCAGAAGTGACCTCCAAGAAACTTACATTTATTATGTTCAACCCCCATGTTCCATTTCACAGCCACTCCGATGTATGATATTGCCATCTCAGGGGTCAGAGTGCTATGCGACAAGTTAAGAGTGTCTGGCTGACTCTTGAGCAGCACCTAGAGACCTATTCTTCCATTTGGAGTCAGGTTCCAATGATTGCTCTCAGTGCCTGTGAAGAGCAAGGCTTGATCAAAGTCTTCCAGAGACTGGCCCAGGGCAGTCTACCAGCTCTGTTCTTGCTGGTGGCCTTCCTTACCACAGGATGATAATTTCAGGGCAGAAATTCTTCAGTCTCAAGTAGGATATGAGGCTCTTGATATAGCACCATCCTGTGTGGCTAAAGAAAGTGAACCTTTGAGAATGATCTGTGAGAAAATGACTTAGGTAGGTATTGGTCTATGACTTCTAGTTAATAATGAGTTCATTTGTGTATAAGATTGCATTCTAGGTGTGTATATATGTGAATGTTTTGTATAGCAGTGTGTTAGCTAAGCAAGGAAAGCTGTTTAGCAATGTGTTTGATTGCAGCAGGTGAAGAGGTATTTCTAGAAGAAATAAACTTTTTAAAGATTCTTTTCCTTTTGGTGAGAACACTTGCTTGAGGACAGTAGAAGCAATATTTAATAGTCAATTAAGAAACAGTACGAATGATTTAAGTGGTCTTCCTTAGCTGTTGTTGAGCCCACAATTGTTACCAGTACTGCTCTGTTGCTATTTATTTGATGTGTTGTTTGAAGTGAGTGAAGAATTAATCTCTATTAATAGTGGGAATGGAACAACTACAGGTGAGAATATTTTAAGTCGTGAAAACACTTAGTGCAACCTGAGGTGGAATTGCTAAGATGCGTTTCAACTGATGGTGATAAAAATATGTGGAACAGAAAAAGGCTTAGTTGGGCAAATTTACAGAGCTTGTGAAAATGTAAGCTGTTTAAGACCTATGGTTATTCATTATATCGTTTATCAACAGGAACATTGCTCATAATATTTCAGTCTGTCATGTCTTACTGAGTGAGTAGTGTAATAGTAAAACTTCTGGTCTCACTGACGTAACTCTGATGAGCTCCATGAATTTGAGTGTTTTGTCTTGTCCTGTCACATAGCTGATCAAGGACTCAGCAGTGGTAAATACTTATTGTGAATTTTTAAAGCTTATAGCCAAGACTGAAATTTTTCTGAATGAGAAAATCTGCCCTAAAGCACTATTAATAAACTGTGAATGCCATAGGTTTGATAATCTTTCTGAATTCAGCTTGAAGTTACAAGGCAAAACAGCACTTATATGTGAAATTTAGATATGGTGGTTAAGTCATTCCAACAACTAATATTTGAATCGCAAGTAACGTCAACCTGCTGTGTACACTCTTGTGTTGTCAAAAATTACAAGATCTGGGTGTGATGGCACTTGCCTGGGGTCCCAGCTACTTGGGGGTGCTGAGGTGGGAGGATCACTTGAGCAAAAGAGTTTGAGTACAGCCTGTGTAACATAGCAAGACCCTGTCTCTTAAAAAATTACAGCAAGAAGAGAGATCTCCATTCCCATGCTTTAGAAGCTGAAACTACTATTCTAGCAGCATTTTGGGAGAACTTTGATGCAACTAATAAGGAAATTTCCATACCTCAAAAGTATTAAATTTTGAGGTGCTGCCACCTAATGTTTAATTGGAAGTGATTGATCTGCAGTATAATACATGTTGAGGAGCTGATGTACAGAGGACAATCAGATATAATTCTGTCAATATCTTCCTAGCGCAAAATAGCCTTAAATAGAATTGTATGCCAAGAATCAGTACTTGGCAGTATGTATTTGTATGGAGAGATTTTTTTTTCTTTGAGCCAGGTCTCACTCTGTCACTGCAGTGACATTGCTCACTGTCATCATGGCTCACTGCAGCCTGGACTTCCCAGGCTTAAGCAATCCTCCCACCTCAGCCTCCAGAGTATCTGGGACCACGGGCACTCACCATCGTGCCTGGCTAATTTTCTAAAGTTTTTGTAGAGATGAGGTATCATGAGGTCTCATTATGTTGCCCAGCCTGGTCTCAAACTCCTGGGCTCAAGTGATCCTCTCGCTTCAGCCTCTCACAGTGGAGAAACATTTTTAAAAGATGAAATATATAAAATCTCATTACCGATCATCATTAACAGGTGAACATTTGAACTCATTTTGATAAATGGGACACATGCTAACTCTGAATCCCATTAAACAAAATGTAGAATTCCATTCTCATTAGTAGACTTATACTACCTAAACTTGCACCTTTTAATTAAACTTCAAATTCCATGAATAACAATTTTGTGTAAGTCCTTTTTCTCCTTTTATATAAGGACCTATGTAGTAGCCTTCATTTGCCTCTTTTTCCATGCAGTCTAAAATATCTATGACTCCTTACATAAAAAGTTTGTCAAGCGATACCCTACAGAAAGGATCATGCTCTAAAGTTATGTTTAAGACCATATTAGATGCACAGCGACAAAAGATTAAACAAAGCCTGACAAGGCCAGAAGCATCCACATGTAATTCAATTACTTGGTTTAGCAAAAGAGTCAACATCCTATAATGAAAGTCAGCATTATCCAGGGTAGTGAGTTGAATTGTATCCCTGCAAAGTTCATGTCTACCTACAACCTCTGAACATGATCTTAGTGAAATAGGGTGTTTGCAGATGTAATTAGGATAATGACTGAAATGAGCGTATCCTGGATTAGGGCAGACCCTAAATCCAATGAGAGTTTTCTTACAAGAAATAGACAAGGACACACCAGGACACAGAGAAGACAGTGTGAAGATAGAGGCTGAGATTGGAGTGATGTGCTTGCAAACCAAGGAATGCCAGGACCACAATAATCTGGGAGAAGAAAGGAAGTATTCTTCCTTAGATCCTTCAGAGTGTGGCCTTGATTTTTGACTTCTGGTCTCCGGAACTATAATAGAATAAATTTCTGTTTCTTCAAGCCACAAAGTTTGTGGTAATATGTTGCAGCAGCCCTAGGAAATAAATACATCTAGAATCTCTACAATATTTTATCTGTAATGTCTAACATAAGTCAGATGCCTCACATATTAAGCAGAATAATGTGACCCAAAATCAAGAAGGAAAAGCCTACCAATGGAAAAGGCCCGAGATGACCTAAATGTTGTAATGAGAAAACATGGGTTTTGAAGCAGCTGTTTTATTATGTTTAAAGATTTAGGCCTGGTGTGATGGCTCATGCCTGTAATCCTAGCACTTATGGAGGCCCAGGTGGGAGAATCACTCAAGCCCAGCAGTTTGAGACCTTCTGGGCAATATAGGGAAACCCTGTCTCTACAAAAAAGTAAAAAAATTAGTTGGGCATGGTGGCACGTGCCTGTAGACCCAAGCTACTCAGGAGGCTGAGGCAGGAGGATTGCATGGGCCTGGGAGGTCGAGGCTACAGTAAGTCATGATCATGCCACTACACTCCAGCCTGGGTGACAAAGTGAGACCGTCTCAAAAAAAAAAAAAAAGGGAAAGGTTTACTTTTTTTTTTTTTTTTTTTTTTTTTGAGACAGAGTCTCGCTCTGTCACCCAGGCTGGAGTGCACTGGCACGATCTTGGCTCACTGCAACCTCCACCTCCCAGATTCAAGCAATTCTCACGCCTTAGCCTCCCAAGTAGCTGGGATTACAGGCATGCACCACTGTGCCCAGCTAATATTTGTATTTTTAGTAGAGACGAGGTGTTACCATTTTGGGCAGGCTGGTCTTGAACTCCTGACCTCAAGTGATCCACCCATCTTGGCCTCCCAAAGGGCTAAGATTACAGGATTGAGCCTCCGCGCTGGGCCAGTAAAGGTTTACTTTTGAATGATACCAGTATGAGCCAAGGTAGCAGAGCCAGGACAGAACAGTGTCCCCCAACATTAGGAGATGTGCGGGGCCTCCTCTGTACAGCCCCAGGGGATGGCTCTGTCTCTCCCTGTCACTCCCCATTGGCCCCAGGAAGGAGGCGAGCCCTAGAATCTCTGGCTTGCAGTGAGCTCCAGGCTCAGGAGATGTCAACTCTCTCCCCTTAGGTCAGTCTATGGCCATGCCCATTATGGTGGCATTCCCTCCCTCACCCCCAATTCTTACAACCACTAATTGGGTTTCCACCTCTATGTCCTTTCTTGAATGTTATATAAATAGTCATGAAATATGTAACCTTTCACATAACATAATTCCCTTGAGAGCCACAGAAATTGTGTAGAGCCATGGAAATTGTTGTGTATGTCAATCGTTTGTTCGTTTTTATTGCTACATAGTATTCCATAATATGGATGCACCACAATGTGTTTATATTCACCCACTGAAGGACATTTGAGTTTCCAGTTTTTAGCTATTACACATAAATCACATAACATTTGTGTTCAGGTTTTGTGTGAACGTAACTTCATTTCTCTAGGATAAATGCCCACAAGTAAGATTGCTTGGTAGTATGGTACATGTATGTTTAATTTTGTAAGAAACTGCAAAAGTATTTTTGTAGCTGTGCCATTTTTAATTGTCACCAGTATATGAGAGATCTAGTTCTGTATCTTTGTCAATACTTGTTAGTGTCAACATTCTAAATTTTAGCCATCTTAATAGGTACCTCATTGTGGTTTTAATCTGTAGTTCCTTAATTTCAAATCATGTTGAATGTCATTTCATTTATTTGCCATTGCATTCTGTGCCCAGGTCTTACTTATGTGGTGACTGAGTGATGGCATATAAAGGTCAATGCCATTGAAAGAAAAGTTTAATGTAACTGACAGTTCCCCTAGAAAAGAGACATAGCATGCTACACAGGGCCATGGGAGGAATACCAGGTTTGGTCTGGTGGCAGAAGACAGGAGCAAGGGGAAAGCTGAGACTGGAGTCTTTATTGGGGTTTCCGTGGAAAAGACAAGGCAAGGCAAGGTAAACAGTTTAAGATTAGGTAGGTTGAATAATTCTGGTGGGCTCTCAACTAAAGGAGTGGTCCCTTAGTTGCCTGGTACCTGGCCCTGGATGATTAAGGTTGAGGAATATTGTCTTCTGCAATATACAGGCCAGACAGAGGAGGTATAGCTCTGGATTGATTAGTTTGCATATCAAAAGCATGCACCTGGTTGGGCCCTTTGCTGTCTCTAAGAGTTAGCTAGACCTGGGAGAGGCAGTCACTCCCCAGGCTGAAGGGATTTTTTAAAAATGCCGAAACATAATATACAGGGTGGGAAATGTAACACACATTGGTATATCTTCATTGACAAAACAGAGACTACTCATGTCTTTTTCCCATTGTCGAATTGAATTGTTTGTTGTGTTACTGTTTAAAAATTTTTTCGAGGATTTTTTTTCACATGCATGAAAAAGAGATATGTCTTTAGTTTTCTTATCTTTATTACATGTATGAAATTAATACAGGCCTCATGAAAGGAGTTGTAGAGTATTCCCTCTTCAATTCTGAGTTTGTGTAGAATTGATATTAATTCTGTCAATCTGTGAGAATTCTCCATGGAAATAAACTGGGCCTGAACATTTCTTTCCTGGAATGTTTTTACTACAAATTTTATTTATTTAAAGGTTTTTAAAAGTTCAGATTATCTGTTTTACTTTGGGTGAATTTTGGTAATTTGTGGCTTTGAGGTATTGACCTGAATATTGGTCAGTTTCACCTAAACTGTCAAATTTATGTGCACAGTTTTTGTGCTGTTCCTATTATCCTTTTAATGTCTGTGGAGTCTGTAGTGATATCACCTCTTTCATTCCTCACACTGGTAATTTGTGTCTTTTTTTTCCCATCATAGTAGAGTTTCATCAATTTTATTGATCTTTACAAAGGATCAACTCAAGTTTCATGGATTTTTCTCTATTATTTTTTTTATTTTTTTTTTTTTTAGACGGAGTCTTGCTCTGTCACCCAGGCTGGAGTGCAGTGGCGCAATCTTGGCTCACTGCAAGCTCCGCCTCCCGGGTTCACGCCATTCTCCTGCCTCAGCCTCTCCGAGTAGCTGGGACTACAGGCGCCCGCCACCACGCCCGGCTAATTTTTTGTGTTTTTAGTAGAGACGGGGTTTCACCGTGGTCTTGATCTCCTGACCTCGTGATCCGCCCGCCTCGGCCTCCCAAAGTGCTGGGATTACAAGCGTGAGCCACTGCGCCCGGCCATTTTTCTGTTTTTAATATGATTGAATCCTGTGGTTATGTTAACTATTTCTTTCCTTCTGCTGGCTTTGAGTTTATTTTGCTCTACTCTGTTTCCTGAGGTGTGAGCTTGGACTACTGATTTGAGACCTTTATTTCCTAATGTAAACATCCGGTGGTATAAATTTCCTCCACAGCACTGCTTTGGCTCCATGGCACAATTTTTTTTTTTTTTTTTTGAGACAGAGTCTCGCTCTGTCGCCCAGGCTGGAGTGCAGTGGCACCATTTCGGCTCACTGCAAGCTCCGCCTCCTGGGTTCACGCCATTCTCCTGCCTCAGCCTCCTGAGTAGCTGGGACTACAGGCGCCCGCCACCACGCCCGGCTAATTTTTTGTATTTTTAGTGGAGAGGGGGTTTCTCCATGTTAGCCAGGATGGTCTCGATCTCCTGACCTCATGATCCACCCGCCTTGGCCTCCCAAAGTGCTGGGATTACAGGCGTGAGCCACCGTGCCCGGCCCATGGCACGAATTTTGACAAGGTTTTATCTTTTTATTCATTCACATTACTTTTTAGTTTTCTTTTCAACTTCCTATTTGTCCTGTGGAATATTTAAAAGCATGCTTTAAAAGTATGCTGTTTACTTTCTATGTGCTTACATTAAAAAAACTTTTTGTTACTTATTTCTAGTTTGATTCCATTATAGTCAGAGGACATAGTCTGCATATCGATATTTAAAAATTTACAGTTTGCTTTATGACATATTATATGATCTAACTTGTTGAATTCTCCATGTGTACTTGAAATGAATGTATATTCTGAAGTTGTTGGGTGGAGTGTTCTATAAATGTGTATTATCTTCAGCTGAGTGATGGAATTCTTTTATATATTTGCCAATTTCCTGTGTGGTGGTTCCATCAATTGTTGAGAGAGGCATATTGAATTCACCAACTATGTTAGTAGACTTTTCTATTTCTCCTAATTCTGTAAGTTTTAGTTTCATGTGTATCGATGCTCTATTGTTTTGTGCACATAGGATTTTTGTCTTCTTGGTGGATGGAGCTTTTCTATAATGATGCAATATAACTCTCTACCCTGGAAATATCCTTTGCTTTGAAGACTACCTTTAATGTTTGGTTTCTTTCAGTTAACATGTTTTTAGGTTCATCTGTGTTGTGGTACATATCAGTTGTACTTCATTACTTTTCATGGCTAAATAATATCCCATTTTATGAATGGATTAGACCACATTCTCTTTATTCACTTGTCTGTTGATGGGCCTTTGGCTTGTTTCCACCTTCCGGTTATTATATATGTGAATAATGTTGCTATGGCATTCATATACAAGTTTTTGTTTGAACTCACATTTTCAATTCTTTTGAATATACACATATGAGTGGAATTGCTGGCTCATAAGGTAATTGTATGATTAACATGTTGAGGAGCAGACAAACTATTTTCTAGAGTGACTGCACCGTTTAATATTCCTACCAGCAATGTATGAGGGCTTCAAATTCTCCACATCTTTGCCAACAGTTGTTATTTATTTATTTATTTATTTAGAGATGGAGGCTTACTCTGTCGCCAGGCTGGAGTGCAGTGGCACAATCTCGGCTCACTGCAACCTCCGCCTCCCGGGTTCAAGTGATTCTCCTGCCTCAGGCTCCTGAGTAGTTGGAACTAGAAGTGTGCACCACCAAACCTAGCTAAGTTTTGTATTTTTAGTAGACGGGGTTTCACCATGTTGGCCAGGATGTTCTTGATCTCCTGACCTCATGATCCACCCGCCTCAGCCTCCCAAAGTGCTGGGATTACAGGCATGAGCCACTGTACCCAGCCTCTACTTTTTAAAAAAATTATAACCATCATAGTGGGTGTGAAGTAGAATGTCATTGTGGATTTAATTTGCATTTCCTTAATAACTAATGTAATTAAGCATCTTTTGATGTGCTTGTAGGCTATTTGTTATCTTTTCTAGAAAAATGCCTATTAAAGTCTTCACCCATTTTTGAACTGGATTGTCTTTAGAATTCTTTATATATTATGGATACCGGACCCCTATCAAATATATTATTTGAAAATTTTTCCTCCCATTCATTGGGTTGTCTTTCTGCTTCCCTTAGAGTGTCCTTTGCTTCCCAAAAGTTTTAACTTTGATGAAGTTCAATTTATCAGTTTTTTATTGTTCCTGATTGTGTTCTTGGGGCCGTATCTAAAAAATGATTGTCAAACCCAATGTAAAAAATTTGTTCCTAGCCAGGCACAGTGGCTCACGTCTGCAGTCCCAGCACTTTGGGAGGCCAAGGTAGGAGGATCACTTGTGCCCAGGAGTTCAAGACAACCCGGCAACGTGGCAAAACACCATTGCTACAAAAAAATACAAAAATTAGCCAGGTGTGGTGATACAACCTGTAGTCCCAGATACTTGGGAGGCTGAGGTGGGATGATCACCTAAGCCCAGGAGGTTGAGGCTGTAGTGAGCTAAGATTGTGCCACTGCACTGCAGCCTGGGTGACAGAGTAAGACCCTGTCTCAAAAAAGATTTACCCCTCTGTTTTCCTCTCAGAGTTTCATAGTTTTAGCTCTTATATTTAGGTCTTTGATCTATTTTGAATTAATTTTTATATATGGTGTTGGGTAGGGGTCTACTTCACTCTTGCACATGGATACCAGTTGTTGTCCCAGCACCATTTGTTGAAAAGACTCGTTTGTTCATCGAAATGTCTTGCCATTCTTGTAGAAAATCAATGGAGCATAGATGTATGGGGTTTTCAATTCTATTTCATGGATCTATATGTCTGTCCTTATGTCAGTATCACACTGTTTTGATTACTGTAGCTTTGTAATGAGTTTTGAAATTGGGAAGTGTGAGTTCTCCAACTTCCTTTTTATTTATAAACCTTTTTATTTGTGAAAGGTTGGTAGTAATGTTCTCATTTTCATTTCTGATTTAATAATTTGAGTCCTTTTTTTCTTGGTCAGGCTACCTAAAGGTCTGTCAATTTAGTTAATAATTTTAAAGAAACAATTTTCTGTTTTGTTCTACTGTTATTCTATTTTCTATTTTGTTTATCTCTCTTCTTTATTCTTTCTTTCCTTCTGCTATCTTTGGTTTAAGTTTGCACTTATTTATCAAGAGTTCCTTAAAGTATATAGTTAGGTTATTGATCTATTTAATGCAAGTGTTTTCAGCTATAAGTTTCTCCCCAAGCACTGCTTTAGCTACGTTCATACATTGTGGTAGATTTTCATTTTCATTCATCTCAAAGTATTTTCTAATTTCCTCTGTGATTTTTTCTTTAATCTTTTAATTTTTAAAAAATGTGTCATTTGATTTCCACATTCTTCTGTTTTTTAGTTTTTCAAGTTTTCTTCTCTTACTGACTTCTGTTTTCATTCTGTTTTGATCAGAGAAGATACTTTTTTTTTTTTGAAATAAGGTCTCACTTCATCACCCAGGCTGGAGTGCAATGGCACAATCTTGGTTCACTGCAGCCTCAACCTCCCAGACTCAAGTGATCCTCCTACCTCAGTCTCCTGAGTTGCTAAGTCTACAGGTTCATGCCACCATGCTCGGCTGAATTTTTGTATCTTTTGGAGACGGGATTTTGCCATGTTGCCCAGGCTGGTCTCAAAATCCGGGGCTCGAGATCCTCCTGCCTGGGCCTCTCAAGGTGCTGGAATTCCAGGTGTGTGCCACTGTGCCTGGCCCCAGGAGGTACTTTATATTACTTTAACCTTTAAAACTCATTTAGGCTTGTTTTGTGCCCTAATATCGTGGTCTATCCTAGAGAATGTTTCATGTACACTTGAGAATTTGTATGCAGGAGGTGTTGGGTGAAGTGTTCTGTATAGATGTTAGGTTAGGTGTAACTGGTTTATGGTTTAGTTCAGATCCTCTATTTCCTTTTGACCTTCTTTCTATCTATTGTTTCACTCATTATTGAAAGAGGGGAGTTGAAGTCTCCACTAAGAGCTATCAAAGTGGATTGCTTTTACAATCTGTATTTTTCAAATGTGATTGTTGTGTTACCTCCCTCCTTTTTCTTATGAAATCATGACCTGTCCTTAAAGCCCACATTGTCCAGAGAGAAGGCAGTTACAAGTCATTGTTGACAAGGCAATACAAAGTGACAGAGACACTAGGAAAGTGGTAAAAGATAAGATCAAAGTTGGTAAAAGAGGCAGTAAATGACTTTGGGGCAAGGATTGTTACCATTAATGGAGGGATTAGGAATATGATGGTTAATAACTGCCATATTCTAAAGAATATTGCCATGTTTCTAAAGAAATAAGGGTTTCCTGAGGGTACAAATTATTTGGTGTGAAATGGATTAGGGCATGGCTTGCAGATTCATGCCACAGATGTCAGGCAGGTTACATCAATGAGGCAAAGGGGAAAAAGACTGATCACTAGTTGGCTCCAGTGAGGACTGAGAGATTGGTATATTGGTTTGGAGCATTTAATTTAGTGCATCTGAACATCAAGTAAGAGAGGAGTAAGCCATAATAAGGTATGCTGAAGGTATGTACAAGGTTGTCGTCATCTCAATCCTTTGGCTCATTAAATATTTCTTTCTTTTTTTTTTTCTTTTTTTTTTTTTTTTTTTTTTAAAGAGCGTAGCCTCTTTACCCTTGCCATTTGAGGGATTATTGAATTGTTAGGCATGTATGCATTGGAGACATCTGGTGAATAAGGAACTAAATGAGGGTAGGAAGGCTTCATTAGTTAGTGATGACATTACCCATCCTGAACCTGTCACTCAGTCCCAGCATATCTGATTAGTCAAATTTATTCTGGCAGATGTCTTTTGCCAAGAAATCAGGCCAACCAGTTTCCTAGTTTAAGTATCAACGGGTCAGTCAGCTGATGTGTAAGCTAGTTATACAGTTCTGTCAGTGCTCCTTAGAATCACTAAAATAGCCAGTTGGCCAGGCAGGCTGTTGGCACTTGAAGACTGTGCAATCTGACAAGAAAACAAATTTCTCTCCCATTATAAAAGGCTACCCTAGTACAAGGACAGAAGATATTATTTCTTCTGGGGTTCTGGGAAGACATTTAATATGAAAAGCTATCAGAGAAGACACACATAGAGGCAGGAAGTCACATGAAGGTGTTATACCCCTTCTTTCAGGGTAACATGTCTCTCCAAGGGCAAAGATATCTGAATGTAACAAAAACTTTTCTCTTTTGAACTGTCAGAAGGATTATTTGGAGAGTAAAAATGAGGGGAACTATTGTTAAAATGGATTAAAGTGATGATCCCCAGATTCTTTGCATGCCCATCTGGTTGATCTTGGAAATAGGATTTTACATTATTGTTTTGCAAAATTGCTTAGACTGGTACTTAGAGTACCAGTGTAAGTGTGGAAGCAAAGCAAAAAAAAAAAAATACAATACTAATAAGCTGATTAAATGTGTAGACATAACTTTGAACTGGGAATCTCAATTTATTGAAAATACATGTTTTGGTTGACAGAAGTTTGAAGAACAGTTCTGTACACTTCTGAAGATTAAGAACAAGTTTAAAAAATTTATAAATACCCGTGAACAGGGAACTTATAGCAATATTTACCTATTTAAAATTAATCACCTCAAAAGATAACTTGGAACATCAAAAGGAAAAATGTTCAGATTTCACTTTGATAATGTACCTTCAGCAAGTATTTCTGAGTGCCTAATATGAAGAGGGACTGTTTCATGTGTTTGAGATACACTGTGAATAAAACAGACAAAAATTCCTGCCCTGTTTTCTATCTTTATTAGCTTGAAGGCCCTTAGTGGGTGGGCAGACAGAAAATCAGCTCCTCCAGAGTCTCTAGATGAGGCATCCATCTGCTAGAGTAAAGACCATGAGTTGCTAAGGAGATCAACCAGGCAGGGAGAGAGAGCATACATGACTAGAGCACAGACCATGGTCTCCAATTGGTGATGTATTGTATGGAAAGGTGTCCTGTGGGCCGCCCTCTGCTAAGGGACAGCAGGTGAAGCCTGAGTCCCCAGTCATGGGGCTTTACCACTGGCCTCCCAATGACTCAGGCCACCTGGGTGAATCAGTTCCACCCTGCAGGGTTCCTGATCCTTAATACCAAACCCAATCATAATCCTCAAATATCCTATTAAAAGGGGCAGGAGAGAGATGATTCTAAATATTTTCTTTCAGAAAGTGTCTGAGTAAAAAAAAGTTTAAAGAAGACTTGCTTTATATTACGAAGTATTACAAAAACAGAGTAAACAGTGATGTTTTGATTCTCAGGGACTAACTGGTCCTAACAGGTACTAACTGGGCTTGTGTACCATTAATTTTCCTGTCATATCTCCTTCTCTCCAGGGGTAACCTTATGTTCACCTATTGTCAATGCATTTTCTTGGTAAGGCTGCTGGCAGTTCTGGCCTATGATATTCTATTTCTTAAGTCCTAAGATGTATTCTTTTTCCAAAGTTGATTCAATTATCCTCCTGTGAAAAATTCAATTGCAGGCCAGAAAGATGGTTATTATGGCTCCTATACATGCCAGTCCTGTTCACAAAATGATGTTACTAAAATATCAGAACGTTTAATCAGTCATATGCACTATCTTTACAAATGACAATTTAGTATATAAAGATATTTAAAATCAGTGGGAGAAAGGTGAATTAATCATGGCATATGTAGTACTGGCTATTCATCCAGAAGGAAAAAGTTTTGTAAATCTTATATCCAATACATCAATGGAAGCATCAGATAAAGAGACCTTTATTTTGTACAGTACATGGTACTGTAAAAGTACCATGTACTTTTACCATGTCACCAGTGTGACATGGGTGATTTTTTGCCATACAGTAAATGATGGATCCAGGTAGCAATGGTCACAATCTGGATGGAGAAAGCTTTCAGCAGCTTGATTCCAGTCAGTCTTATCAGAAAATAGTCTCTTATTATGGGCATCTACTTGAGCAACCCAGATGGTTGTACTAAGCAGCTTTGACTTTTACCCCACTGTACAAATAATGAAAGGGTGCTTTTTAATCTATAATTTCCAATTAGAATATCAAATATCTAGGCCACATCCAGAGCCCAAGGCTTAAAAAATGTAACAAGGTTCATGAAATGGAGTATTGGCCAGAGCTGAGAACATCCTTGTGCTCTTTCCACTGAGAGGTGTGACCGCTTCACTCTGGGTTTGTTAATGGCACTGAGTTTGAACACACACAGGATCTAGTAGTTTCAGTTAGCGAAACCATCAGTGAGCCAGGCCCAATTACAGTAACCTCTATGAGTTGAGGGCTCTACTAAGCCAGGAACTTTGCTTCGTTCTAGAAAGAGGTGATACATTATTTCTTCTAAGAGACAGCTACTACTATTGCCTATACAGCTGACATACTGTAGGGCCAGGACAGCTGCTTTCCTGAATGCTCCATTTTCATTCCACAAGTGAGGCTTGCTGGGTTCTTTTCATTTTGTTAGTTGTTGAGTCCAAGACGACAAACTCCCAAACTGGAATTTTAGGTCAGAACCCTCTACCCAGGGAAGAAATATCCAATGTGTAAGAGCCCAAGAGTAAACTAACAGCTGCTTTTCAGAAGGGGTGGACCTGGTACCCTTGTCAGGGAACCAAGTCAATCCTCTGTCCCCCAGCTCCCAAGGGCTGCCCCCTTTTGCCAGAAGTTTCAACCCACAAAATCACCAGTCACAGAGACTTGAAGCCCAAAATAATCAGAGCTGTTGGACCTCAGAGGT
>NW_022097180.1:0-45798 GCF_006542625.1 Nomascus leucogenys | reverse complement strand
AAGGGGAGGGGCCAGCAGCCCCCATGTCTCTTCCTGCACCTGCATGGCAGGGGCCGCTCTGCCCCAGGGGAGTGGCCAACACCTCCCCCCCCATGTCTCTTCCTGCACCTGCATGGCAGGGGCCGCTCTGCCCAGGGAGTGGCCAACACCTCCCGCCATGTCTCTTCCTGCACCTGCCTGGGAGGGGCCGCTCTGCCCGAGGGGGGACCAGCACCCCTCTTGTCTCTTCCGCACCCTGCATGGCAGGGGCCGCTCTGCCCAGGGAGGGACCAGCACCCCTCATGTCTCTTTCCTGCACCTGCCTGGGAGGGGCCGCCTCAGAGCCGGGCGCAGGCACTGGGGCCGGCATGGCAGCTCGGCCTCAAAGCTCCCCACAGCCTCACTCAGAGGCACTCTCTGGCTCACAGCCCATGAGATCTAAAAAACTCAGGGAGAAAATGTGGGAAACAGAAGACAGACTAGCATGGAACTCGCAGGGGAAAGATTTTGCTCAGCTGAGAAACCAGCAACAAAAAGGCCAGGCTGAGACGGAGAAAGGGGAAACCATCACGCCAGCATGAGGCGACAGCCGCAACATGCGACCAGGGCAGGTGACGCAATGTCCCTCAGGTGCGCAGCTCCGGGCTGTCCCAGAAGAGCAGGTGGGAGCATTCGGTACCATTCCTAGAAACACTAGAGATTCTAAATCACATGGTGTGTACGCGCCATTAACCCACCTTTTAAAATAACTAATCCAAATCCTAAATAAGAATCCTTATGCTCAAAGATATTTGTTGCAGTCTCATTCATGAGATAAAAATTCACAAACAGCTTCAGTGTCCATCAATAAGGAAATAGGAAAATTACTATATATCCATCTGCCCAATGAAATAGCACAGATGGGATCTCAGAGTGGATAAAATAGCATAGTGTATATGTAAATACACTTTATTTACAATAAAGTCTACATTAAAATTACAATGTCTTTAAAACATGATTATGTTCTCTCCTCTCTCTCTCTCTCTCTCTGTGTGGTGTGTGTGTGTGTGTGGTGTGTGTGTGTGTGTGTGTGTGTGTGTATGTGTGTGTGAAAGCCCATAGAGGAAAAAAACCCATTCAATTGAAATAGACCAAACTATAGCAGAAGTCATCTTTGGTCAATGGATCTCAAGATGATTTTTTTATTTTTTCTGAGTTCAAATGTTTTACAAATTATTTTAAATAAGCACACAGTACCTTTATAATATGGTAATGTACATATTTTCAATGTAGGCAGACAGAATTGTGATGATAAGTATTCTAAGATCCAGGATTTTTATTCTTTCGATGTGTTTGAAAAGCGCAAGGGAGAAACCTGTTTCCCTTCCTGTTTGGGCTGAGGCTCCCTGGGCCATGCAAGGCTCTGCAGAAGGGGAGGCCTGCCCCCGTCTGTCCCAGATGTGGCCCCTGGAATTTGGTGGCTCCAGGAAATAGGAGCTGAATGAACGAATGTTTTATTGAGTGCCTGCTGGAGCCAGGCCTTGTTAGATTGAGATATACTATTAACTAAGTGGGTAGATCACTTGAGGTCAGGAGTTCGAGACCAGCCTGACCAACATGGTGAAACCCCAACTCTACTAAACATACAAAATTTGCTGGGCATGATAGCACATGCCTGTATCCCAGCGACTTGGGAGGCTGAGGGAGGAGAATCACTTGAACCTGAGAGGCGGAAGTTGCAATGAGCCGATATTGAGCCATTGCACTCCAGCCTGGGCAACAGAGCAAGACTCCATCTCAAAAAAAAATACTGGTAAGAAGGCAGAGCCCCAGACTGGAGCAGCCCCTGGGTATCTGCAATCTGGCTTAACAAATCTATCAGCTAAGTCTGCAGGTGCAAGCCCCCCTAGGATAGACAACATCAAAAGAATAAATCCAATGGATCACGTATGAAATATTGTACATTCAAGACAAATCATTTGAACTACCAAAATAAGTCAGAAGTACTCTACAAAAGCAGCTAAAAAAGTTCTTAGATGGCCCCGCTGGGCCAGCTTCTCCAGGCCTCTGGTGATTCTGGGGCCACCCAAGTCCACATTGCCTCAACCATCTGGTGGCACCTGGACGAAGCCAGGGCCCGAGCCTGGCAGAGGAAGCAGGTCCTGTTTGTGTCTCAGGGTCAGAATGTCCTTCTCCATGCTACACTCGCACCCTGTCCGGGCTAATTTTTGAATTTTTAGTAGAGACAAGGTTTCTCCATGTTGGTCAGGCTGACCTCAGGCGATGTGCCCACCTCAGCCTCCCAAAGTGCTTGGATTACAGGCGTGAGCCACCATGCCCAGGCAACACACTTTTAATTTTATTTTAGCTAGTACAGATAACAATAAACAAGGGACTGACTGTTTTGCTTTTTTTATTACTTTGCATTTCCTTATGTATCCAGCAAACCAGCTCCCCAGGAGTTGGATCCATCTTTAAATTCCACTGGTAACTTTCACCTTCGATAGCTGAGCCCAGACCACCTGCAGCTCCATACCAGGAGTGACCATGTGGCCACCTAGGAATCAAAGTTCCTCAACCCCCACCCTTTTATCCTTTCTCTTCCCAAACCCATGTTTCTATGAGCCAGGCCCCTCTAGCAAATCCCACTTCTGACACCAATTCTGTAGAAAAAAACAAAACTGTTTTTCCTCTGCTGTCATCCCACATCCATCAATACAGAAGACTTCTGTGACCTCTGGAGTCACAGAGGTCAGGGGTGGGTTGTCCCCACCAACAACCAATCAATTGCCTCTGTAGTGGATGGTAGCTGAGTGTCCCCTAATTCAATTCAGTTCTGATACTGTCTACCTGGAGATAGCATCAGGGCCCACAGGTTGAGGGCTCAGTCCCACAAGACTCTCCCCAATTTCAATGCCAGTTACAAGCCCTGGGTTGTTTCGCTTGTGCTTCTGACTAAAAGGCTATAAATCAGGGTTCCCAAATCCCTCCTTGGGTTAATAAAATTAATAAAATTTGCTAGAGGGGCTCACAGAACTCAGGGAAACAGTTAGTTACATTTCCTGGTTTATTATAAAGGATATTACAAAGGACATATATGAAGAGATGCATAGGGTGAGTTATGGGGAAAGGGGTGTGGAGCTTCCATGTCCTCCCTGGCCACACCACCTTCCAGGAACTGCCATGTGTTCAGTTGTCCAGAAACTCCCAGAACCTGTCCTTTTGGGTTTTTATGAAGGCTTCATTATGTAGGCATGATTGGTTAAATCACTGGCCATTGGTGATTAGCTCAACTTCAGCCCCTCCCCTTCCCCCAGATTGGAGGTTCGCTGATAGTCCCAACCTCGCATCCTGCCTTGATCTCTCCAGTCACAGCCCCCATCCTGAAGCTACCTAGGGGATGCCAGCCATCTGTCAACTCCTTAACATACAAAAACACACTCATCACTTTGGAGAGTCCAAGGACTTTAGGACTTATAGGCCAGGAAACTAGGTGAAGATTAAATATATATTTCATGGTATCACAGCCTGGAAATAAGGGAATGATTTCCTGGAGGAAGCATCAGACAATTTGAACTTGGAGGTACCATGAGGCAAAAATCCCCCTGGGAGCTGCCCATGCAGCCTTCAGCAGGGTCAGCACCACCACCCACACCCCACTGTCCTTCCCAGGCCCAGGCCCTGAGCCCATGCTTTCCCAGAGGAATAAAGGTGTTCCCCTAGGACTCAGACCCCAGTCCAAACTGCAATGCTCCCTTTCCTTTTCTAGGATTTGCAAAGAAAAGAAGGGCATACCCTCACCAGCTGCCACTGGAATAAGAGGTGTCCAGTTGTCCCTAGTGGGAGGAGGGATACCTGTCCCCAGAAGAGCCCAAGTGCCAGTAAGAATGGTCATCTCAGTAGGCTTTGGGTTGGCCAGTCCTTGCCCTGGAGTTGTCCTTGCTGCTGCCTCCTTCCAAGAGAAGCCAGGAAGGGGCTGGGCCAACCCCACATTTGCACTGTTTCCCAATCACATGGTACAATTATTCTTTCACTCACAGGGAAATTAGGCAGAGGCCTGAAATCAGGCACCGACTGGACCTCAGTAAGCTGCCATTAAGAATAACCAGGTAAAGAACTAAGGTCATAGACACTTAGGAAGGAATAGAAGAGCCTGGGAGTGATGATGTATCCCCAACAGCACGCTTTGGACTAAGAACAGGGTCATTTCTCTGGTTACGAACCTATTATTTAAAATGTCATGCCAACAAATTCGAAAATTTACATGCAATGGAAAATGTCCTAGATAACTCACCAAAACTGACATAAGAAGAAAAAGAAAATGTAAGCAGCCCTATATCTATCTATTAAATACATTGTGTCACATTTAAAACCTTTCCACAAAGAAAACTGTAGACCCAAGGCATTTCACCAGTGAATTCTGCCAGATATTTAAGGAAGAAAATGCTGATTATATCCGAACTCTTACAGAGAATTTTAGAAGCATGAAAATGCCCCAACTCATTTTTGAACCCAGCATGTCATTGATATTTAAATAAGACTAAAAAATTACATGAAAATTGAAATAAAGGCCAATCTTCCTCATGAACTTGGATGAAAACTCCACAGCAAAATATTAGCAAACCAGACCAACTAACACAGACAAAAAGGAATGTATCACAAATACATCTGGAAGTGTGTTCACCTGGGAATGCAAGGTTGGTTTAACATTTAAAAATCAACCCGTGGGATCTGTCACATTAATGCTGAGCTGAGGGGTTCACCACATGAAAAGATTCCCAGAAGATGAAAACACTCCTTGCCTCCCACTCTGTTGACAGATGCTGATGGCAGTCAACTGGCCAAAGACCTGTGGAGAAGCAAGGTGGAAACAGGTGGGCTAGGCTGATTGGGAAAAAAAAAAAATGACCAGAGGAGGAAGAAGGGAGACAAGGAGGAGGCATTCTCTAAATCTCAGGAAAGCTCCCAAATGCTTCCCGAGCCAGGAACCCAAGACCCACACCTCCCACCACAGTCATTTGTCCCCAAGCCCCCCCAGTCTCCTCAGCAGCAACATTACCCTTAAAGCCCAAATGCAATCAGGTTACTTCCCAATTGAGTGAAACTTAATTGCAGAGGATGAACCCAAAATCCTACTGGGCCTCCAAGACCCTCAGCAAAACGGCACTACACTGCCCTCCAGAGTTACCCACCTGTCTACCTGTGAACCCTCGGCCCCCGAGCACTCATGTCTTTGGGAACTTTGATCACACACACCCACCTCTCACGCTCCTGCCTCACCCGACACCCACATATTTCTCTTCTGAGCCAAGACCAATCCCTCCCTCCCTGGGTGCCCCTGTATGTCCACCCTCCTGTGTTGGGTCCTGCTGTGTCCCAGCACCTGTTCCCAGGCCAGCTCTTCCTCCAGTCCTGGCACCATGCCTCAGTTGTTCATCCCCAGTGCTGGGCACATACATGATGTCTTCGTCCACTTGGGCCGTGGCAGTGAACTACCATAACTTATAAACAGCAGGCATTCATTGCTCACAGCTCTGGAGGCTGGGAGTCCAAGAATAGGAGGCTGGCAGGCTCTGTGTGGTGGGGACCCACTTCCTGGCTCATAGATGGCATCTTCTTGCTGTGTCTTCCCATGGCGGAAGGGATGAGGCTCCCTGGAGAAATGGTTGATTGCAGGCCTGGGGCTGATACAGACCTGGTGCCTTGAATATCTTATTATAGCAGAGAGAAGAGACTCCTTCAGAGCTGCGTCACATCAAAAGGATTCGAGAGTCAATCGTGTAAAATCCGATAGTTCAAAACAACAAGAAAGACACCCCACTGTTCCTAGTTTTTTGAAAACCGGTAAATAAAAAGGAAGAATCAAGCCCTAACCTCACTTTCCTACACAAATGATATCTTGAACTAGTCAAGTGGTCAAGGAGGAAAAGTGTCTCCTAAGAGAAGAATTCCAGCCCTGCGTGGGGAAGGAGGAGTGGAATTAGAGCTCGCCCCTTTGCAAACTCCAGAGGCAACGGTGGGTCTAGACACTGACCGTCAACAGCAGTCACGTGGCCAAGGGCCTGCCGGACACTGAGTGCACCCTGATGAAGAGCACAGGACCGCCGTGGGCCATGCTGCTCACCAAAAAAGCCCACCAGGCCCACGATCTGACTGTAACCTCACAGGGAATTCAGGGCAGAAGAAGGCATCTGAAATCAGCACCACAGAACGCAACCAGCAAAATCCTAAATATAGAGAAATCAGCAGGCCCAGCGACACGGCCTCTTCAACATGTTCCAGGGAAAAAGGCAGGAAGAGAGCCATTTCCACAGGACTCTGAGACACACCCAAGACCCACCTGCCAAGGCAGCCCGAGGCCAGGCTTGGGCCCCGACTGAACAAAGCAGAACATGAGACGGGAGACGGCTGGGGAAATGTGGACGCTGACCAGATGTTTGTTGATATGAAGAAATTGTGGGCAACTTTTAGATGTGGGAGTGATATTGTGGTTGCTTTTAAAAAGGAGTTTTTGTCTTTTGGAGATACAAACTGGAATGCCCCATCCATGAAATGCTGAGATCTGGTGCTTCCCTGACATTCCAACAAGAGGAGCTCTGGAATGAGAGCGTCCTAAGGCCCTGCCAGAGGGAGACAGGTACAGTGGATATGGTCTGATGCTTTTTCTAAATATGTTTGAATTTTTTTATAATAAAAGGCTCTTTTTATACAAATCCCCGGGAGAGGCTCAAACCGGCCCAGCTGGCATCCGGACCCCTCTTGGCCCACCCTCTTTGTCCGGGGAGAACACAGGTCAGCCCGGCCCCACCCGCAGACGGGCCGCCCCAGGCCAGCTCCAGCCTTCCCAAACCAGAGTTTTCTCAAGCTCCGGATTCTAAAAGCATTTATGGGGAGACACAGTCCCCTATTCGAATAACATGGTCAGAAGGGCTTTTCCCAGAGAGCGGCTGAGGCGGGGCACAGCTCAGAACAGCAACATGGCAGCCACCGTGGCAAGACCCAGTGGGCTCTGAGCTGTGGCTGGGGCCAGGGCTTTGCCTCGACTACCCTGAGGGAGGAATTCAGAAAGCTCACTTCCTAACTGCAAACGTCTTCTTGCTGAGCTCGTTTCTAATCCTCATGGATACCAAGAGCTGCTTCCACTAACGCCCCCTCTTCCTCCACGGGTCACCTGGCACCTCTTTAGTTTCCTCCTCCCAGAGGCCTCAGACACCAGGACAGGGCTTCCAAAACCAGGACTGAGGCAGCTGCCAGCTCCAGGCTGGGCTGTGGGTCTGGTCTGCGGGAGGAGGCTGAGGACGTCTGAGTTAAGGGCTGGAGCCTCGAGGCATTATTGATTATGCATCTTTATCACACAAAATCAAATTCCCTCCGCAGAGAGCTTGAATTGCTGGGAAGAGCAGAAGAGTCGACACGACAATCACACACCCCTGTCCTCGGCGCAGAATTGGAGATTGTATATATTTATTTGGAAAAGGCATGGGCTACTTGTGGCATTCTGCCAAGACAATTTGAAAGGTATCAACAGTTTAAATGACATTTTCACCTTCAGCAAATACATCTCTGCCTGCTCGGAATGTGACGCTATCCTGCCCCGGCAATCTATGATACAGTCGCGTCAGAAATAGGTGTCAGCTCTCATTACATTCCCAAGGATAAATCCCACTTATCAGGGCCTGCAGAGTCCCAGGCCTCCTGACATCCCATTTCAGACAGCGGCCTCCCACCCCCGCCCCTCCTCTCCCTAAGAGATGCCGTCGAAGTTTTCAGTCGCTGAGCTCCTGCTGGATGGGAGGAGACGGAGAGGCAGCCTGAGATTTTCAGGGCCTGGTGGACAGGACGCCCTGTGTTATCAAAGACACCTTGGGTGATCAAGCCCCCAGGCCTGTCTGCTCCCTTGCTGTAAAGTTTTCTATTGTCAAAAAGAAAGACTGTTGCTCAGAGGCATGGTCCCCGGGTCATAGTCTCAGCTACCCAGAAGGGTGTCCTCCCTAATCCCAGGGGCAATGAACTAAGAAGCACGGAGCCGTGGAGTTATGGAGCCCCCTGGGAGCAAGAGTTGCAGGAGAGCGTGGCTGGCGGAATCCTGAGAGTCAGACTTTGCAAAAGGCGGAAAGTCTGCAGGGGAAGAAGAGGGTATGTGTTTTAAATCTCTATCCAATTAATAACGGAAAAAGAGAGAGGAAACAAATAACCAGCACGGTGGGAGGCTGAGGTGGGAGGATCACTTGAGCCCAGGAGTTCAAGACCAGCCTAGGCAACATACTGAAATCCTGTCTTTAAAAAAATAAATAAAAATACATTCATAAAAATTTTAAAGACATTTTTGAACATTGAAAAGACAATCCACAGCCCGGAAGAAAATATTTGTAAATCACAAATCTGATAAAGGAATAGTAAGAAAAAATAAATGCACAAAAGATTCGAACTCATATGTCGTCAGATATACAAATGGCCAATAAGCACATGGAAAGATACTCAACATTATGAGTCATCAGAGAAAAACAAACTACAAAGTATCTCTAGACCACACCTTTTCGAATGCCCAGAACTCCGACACGGGCCGTATCAAGGGCTGGTGGGAATTGGGGATACCGAGAGGCAGATACCCTGCTTGCCGCTCCAGCACTTTGGAGAGGAGTTTGGTGGTTTCTGTGGAAGTGAGGGGGACGCGCCCCCAGGACCGAGCCATCCCGTGGCCAGCAATCTACCGAGAGGGGTGAACGCCATGTGTCCGTGTGAAGACACACACATGTTCACAGCGGCTCCCCTTGTAATAGGTCAGAGATAGAAATAAAAGACTTATGACTCAGAGATAGAAATAAAAGACTTATGACTGATACACAAGATGATCTAGATGAATTTCAAAACGATTAGGCTGAAGGAAAGAAGCCGGACGGAAAAACTAAAACCCTGCAAGGCACACGACCCCATTTGCATAAAGCCCTGAAGAGGCCCCTACACGGCCCGGCACGTGGCTCACACCTGTCATCACAGCACTCTGGGAGGCCGAGGCAGGCAGATCACAAGGTCAGGAGTTCAAGACCAGCCTGGCCAACATAGTGAAGCCCCATCTCTACTAAAAATACAAAAAATTAGCTGGGTGTGGTGGTGGGCGCCTGTAATCCCAGCTACTTGGGAGGCTGAGGCTGGAGAATGGCTTGAACCCGGGAGGCGGAGGTTGCAGTGAGCTGAAATCACGCCACTGCACTCCAGCCTGGGCGACAGTGCAAGACTCTGTCTCAAAAAAAAAAAAAGGGTCCCACCCAGCACTTAGGGCACTGGTTGCCTGGGGAGGGGTGTGGGGAGGCGGGTGGGCTAGGAAGGGGGTCTGCAGAGGGGCACAGAGAAGCTTCAGGGGGCAGTCTGTTCATTCTCCCGATGGTGGACATGGTTTCACATCCAGCCTTATCAAAGTGCGCACTGCTCAGTCCTGAGCAGCTCCTGCGTGTCAGCTACACGTCGATAAAGTCAGACCCGACTCCCCACTGGGCACAGGGCATCAGCAGCATCCAGGACGCTTTGGGGGCCCGTGAAAATGTTTAAATTTCTTTTAAAATGTGGGGGAGTGTGACCTTGTAGATTCAAAGCAAGTATTTTAGTTTTTTCTCACGCTAGAAAACAAAATGAAAATTTTAGCACCCATGAAAACCTATTGAATTCTGCCTATAACGGAAAAAAAAAAGCAAGATGTCAAAAGATTTAGCTATGTCCAAAGTAACTTTTAATGTTGACATTATTCTGATGCAAGGAGCCCACAGTGGCCAAAGCACCATGGGTGGTGAAAGTCACACTGCAGCCCTAGGAGAGGCTGTTCTGTGTTCTGTGTTTTCAGGATTCTAGCGCCGAATGCATGGTTTCAGGAGCAGGGTCAGCGCCACAACGGAGGCCAGTGCACCCCCACGCTGGCGGTGAAGGGTGGCCTGTGTCATTGGGGTCCTCAGGCTCCCGCCAGCACCCACAGCCCAGCCTCAACTGAAGGTGGCCCCAGACCCCTTGCAGCCCTCGTCCCCAAGGCTTGGAAGGAGAAGCCAGCACATCTCAGAGCCGGTTTGGGAGAAAGGCACTGGGAACCCGATGTTTTATTTTCCCAGGCGTTTGAGTAATCCTCGGTTTCCACTTGCTTGCTTTTGTTTTGTTTTGTTTTGTTTTGTTGTTGCTTGTTTTTTAGAGACAGAGTCTCGCTCTCTTGCCCAGGCTGCAGTGCAGTGGCTCAGGCATGGCTTCCCGCAGCCTCCACATCCTGGGCTTAATCGATCCTCCCATCTCAGCCCTGTGAGTAGCTGGGACCACAGGCACGCACCACCATGCCTGGCCATCAGCTTTCTGATTTTATCAGAGAATTAACCTGTAAAGGGAAGGAAGCGGCGCCTGTGGTTTATGAGAAGACACCACCACCTAGGTTGCCAGATGCCATCCGCACCATCTGCCCTGAGGGCCCCCAGCAGAGAGTGGATCCCACTGTGACCCGGTTGAGCGTCCGCATGAAATACATCAGGCTCTGCCAGGCCCTGGCCCTCTCCACACTCACAGAGATGGGCCTGAATCCATTGACATTCACGTCTCCTCCCTCCTCCCAGAAGTCACTGATTTCCTCCATCTCTGCTGCTGGTGCTGCAAACCAGGCGCGCGCCTGAGTCCCCGTCCTCGGCACACCTGCTGCTCTGGAGAGGCTCTCTGTGAACGGTGGACACTCTGGCCTCCCTCGCTGGGCTCCCAGGACCTTTGGGGAGGAAGACGTGCATCAGTAGCAGCATCTCAGGACAGGAGAGGGGAGGGGAGCGCTCCAGGGGTGGGCCCACGCTGCTTGTGATGCTTCCCACTGCCAAGCCCTGCCCCCCGGCTCTTTCTCCCCAGCGCCAGACCAACCCCAGCACAGAACCCTTGTTCTGGGCAGGTTCAGAGGAGCATCCGGCCCAGGCAGGTGGGGCCCGGCAGCCCCGAGTGGCCAGAGCTAGAACGATGGCAGGAGCCTAGGACAGAAGAACATGAAGACCCAGGGTCAAGAAGGGAGGTCCACCTGAGTGGGCGTGCGACCAGACCAGACACAGGAACGAGGGCTCTGGGCAGGTGCCGGAGTGGGCAGGAGCCACACACACTTAAGTCCACCCACTTCACACAGAGACACTTATGCACATGCATGTATGACACATACCACATGTATGACACACACCACACAGACATGCATGCAATAAGACACGTCTACACACACACACGCCAGGGCACACGTGCACACAACTTAGGCACACATCACCCACGAGGACATGCGGTACACGTGTTCACACCACACAAGACATAAAGTCATCCCTCCGTGTCCGCGGGGACAGGTTCCAGAACCCCCCACAGACACTAACATCCACAGGTGCTCACGTCCTTTATAGAAAACGGTGCAGCGTTTGCTTGAAACCCAGGCACATCCTCCTGGATGCTGTCAATCATCTCCAGGCCCCCCTGTGACACCGAGTCCAATGTAAATGCTACGTAAACAGTTGTTACACGGCACAGGTTTTCTAATTTATTTGTATTATTTTTAATTGTTGTTTTGTTATTTTTTAATTTTTTTGATATTCAATCCACAGACGAGGAACCCACAGATGTGAAGGGGCCATCGTATACACACATGTGCGCACATGCACACACAGACACATGCATACTTACACACACACCCAAACAGCATGACACATGTACACACACGTGTCCACACTCACACACACACACCCCACAGACCCGGGGACTTGGCTGTGCCCTGGGGTCTGACACTGCCCGTCCGCCCTCCCACACAGCCGTGGTCCCTGCTTTTGGAAGTGCTGATGAAAACCTGCTGCTCACGAGAGGCAGCAGCCAAGCCACCTGGAGCTTGGCAAACCCATCCCTGGAGGCCGAGGCTGATCGCCATAATCCACAGTCCTATTTACATCTTGATTTCATTCTGGGAGCTTCGGCCGCCGGCATTTGCATAACTTGCGGCCGGTGGTGTGCGCCCTGCCCCGGGGAACGCAGACCGTCTCCACCCCGTCAGGCCTGGGACCCGCCTGATTGGCAATTTGATTAGGAGACAGAATAATGCCGGGCGATAGAGTATGTAATTTATTTAAATAGAACAAAACGTGACACGCTATCACTGGAACCCGGGACCGCACCTGTAGGAGCTTATTTGACACAAATTGAGATTTCAGGGTTTACAGATACTGCAAATGAAAACTCCCCGTAGGGTGTCAATAAGAGTTCAACGGTTCCTTTTATTTGGTTTGAATTAATCACAATATAGGGAAAACGTCGGTTCTATTTTTTGAAGGCTTTTTGAATAAAATCATTCTAAGAAGCATACATTTCTTCCGGAGATCTAATTAAATTTCCAAATTGTAGTTTCTGGCTCTCAACCTCTGCAGTCAGTGCTGGGAAGGGATGTTGCTAATACTCAGGCACCAGGAAAGTTCTCACTCAGTTCCGAGCCCAGCAGAGCAACTGCACCCTCTCGGAAGGCACCAGGAAAGTTCTCGCTCAGCTCCGAGCCCAGCAGAGCAATTGCACCCTCTCGGGAGCCACAGAACACCTGTGAGGACAGCACCTGTGGGCTTGAACGAGAAGCCCAGCCCTGCACCTCCCCTCCACTTCCCTTTCTTCTCCTTTCTCTTCCTTTCTTCTTCCTTGCAAACTGCAGAAATACCTTGCTATGAGCTAGGCCTGGACTCCTATCTGTGTGGCCACTCACAGTGGGCGGTTGCATCCGTCAGCCACTGCTGCGTAACAAGCACCCCACGCTCAGTGGCCTGAAGTGATAAACAGGTAGTACTGCTCACACGTTTGTGGACAGCTGGGCGGGTGTGGTCTCAGCTGGGACCAATCACGTGTCTGAGGTCCATTGTGGGTCCCAAAGCGGTTCTGCCACGCTTAGCTGGGGTCTCTCCCGTGTCTGGGGATCGGCTGGGTGTCAGCTGGCCTAGGATGGCCTTGACTGGAACAAATGGGCACTCCGCTCTCCTCTCTCATCCTCCAGCAGGCCAGCCCCCGGGTCCGGCAGGGGTCTGAGAGAGCAGAGACGTGCAAGGCCCCTTGAGGCCCCGGACGACCGCACATTCTTATTTCCCCCACAATCTATTGGCCAAAGTAAGCCTCAGGTCCAGCCCAGATTCGAGGAGTGATGAAAGAGCCTCCGTGTCTTTTGGGGGGCAAAGCTGCAAGGTGACAGGACAGAGGGTGTGGAACCTGGGAGACCTTCCTGTCCCCCACAGCCGAGTGGCTGCAGTGCGCCCCAGAGCTGCATCCCCTGGCCTCAAAAGCAGAACAGCCATTGCTGCCCCACTGCCTATCCTGGTGTCTCTTCCCCGGACCACACGTCTGAGTCTGGGGCCACTGGAGAAGATGGCATCATGGCCCAGCCAGCCTGGCACACGTGATGATGCTCACAGCTGGCTGATCCCACAGGAACCGTAGGGAAGCGGCTGATTAAAGGCATCTCAAGGCAAATACTTGTAAGCAGCAAAACTGCCTGGGGGAGAACAGACAGTGAGTCCACTCTGGTCCATCTCTAAATCCTCCACTTGCTCAAAGCCAGGGCCGCATGCTTTTAACAAGTTGATCTGCTTGAAAGAAGATCTACAAGAAAAGAAAAGAAGAGAAAAGAAGAGAGAAGAGAAGAGAAGAGAAGAGAAGAGAAGAGAAGAGAAGAGAAGAGAAGAGAAGAGAAGAGAAAAGAAAAAGAAAAGAGAAAATGAACCTTCAACCTAAAACTTTCTCACAGAAAGTCTCCAGGCCAGGTGAGTTCCCTGGTGAAATTTTTCAAACATTCAAGAAAGAAATAAGCCCAACACGCTGAATGATGCCAGCGTAATCTTGGTGCCAAAACCTGACCAAAGGAAAGGTGGCTACGGGGCCAGCCCTCATGGGCAGATGTGCAAATCTAAACAAGTGTCAGCAACCAGACCCAGTGATGTCTTAAAGGATCTTGAACTGCAACTAAATTATTTGTCTTTTCATTATTAATTTTTCCAACATTGAACAAATACTCTTTCACTGACACTGGTCCTCTATTTACCCACATGTGAGCTTCTAATTTAAATTACTATGTTTTGTTTTAACATTTTGGCCGCATGCAGTGACTCATACCTGAATCCCAATGCTTTGGGAGGCTGGGGCAGGAGAATCATTGAGCCCAGGAGTTTGAGGCCAGCCTGGGCAACACAGTGAGACCCCATCTCTACAAAAAAAAGTAGGGGGGCAGGTGTGGTGGCTCACACCTGTAATCCCAGCACTTTGGAAGGCCAAGGCAGGCAGATCACCTGAGGTCAGGAGTTCAAGACCAGCCTGACCAACACGGCGAAACCCAGTCTCTACTAAAAATACAAAATTAGCCAGGTGTGGTGGCGCATGCCTGTAATCCCAGCTACTCAGTAGGCTGAAGCAGGAGAATTGAACCTGGGATGTGGAGGTCGTGGTGAGCCGAGATCGTGCCACTGCATTCCCGCCTGGGCAACAAGAGTGAAACTCCATCTCAAAAAAAAAAAAAAGAATGAAAGAAAAAGAAAAAACTAACCAGGTGTGGTGGCATGCACCTGTGGTTCCAACTGTTCAGGAAGCTGAGGCAGGAGAATCACTTAAGTCCAGGAGGTGGAGGCTGCAGTGAGCTGTGATCACACCACTGCATTCCAGCCTGGGCAACAGAGTGAGACCCTGTCTCAAAAATAAATAAATAAATGAACAATTTCTACTTTGTTCTTTGTCTAGCCAGTTGTTCTTGTTCCTAATACTCTGTTCTTGTTTTACGAATGATATCTTTCTTCATCTCTCTGAAGATTGAATTTTGAATGGACTCACTGTGAAGTTCTGACTACTTTGATTACCTCTGGTTTCTCAGCTGTGACTCCTGTTTGTTGAGGCTGCAGTCTCTTTCCAGAGCGGGACGTCTTTGGGTGTTCGGTGATCCTGGCTCCTGGGGGTTTCTCTCCCGCAGGTGTCCAGGCTTGAAGAGGCCTCCGTCTGCAGCACTTTCGCTGCCCTGCTCTTGCCCTTCAGGTTGGATGTCAGTGCCTTGAGTTACAAACCTGTGTCGGGGGCTCCATCTGTCACCACAGCCGGACACAGTGACAGACACCTGTGCTCCCCAGTACTTGTGGGGCTGATGCAGGAGGATGGTTCGAGCCCAGGAGTTGGAAGCTGTAGCACACGGTGACTTTGTCTGTGAAGAGCCACTGCCCTCCAGCCTGAGCAACACAGCGAGACACTGTCTCTAAAAAAGAAATTTACATATATATATATATATATAGCCACAGCTGGGTAATGCAGTGGGTTGAATAGTTTCTGAAATGTTCATCCAGAACCTCAGACTGTGGCTGTATTTGGAAATTGATTCTTGGGAGATATGAGTGATTAAGTTTAGATGAGGTCACACAGGAGCAGGGTAGGCCCTCAGTCCTGACTCGTGTCCATATAGGAAGCGGAGGGGACACAGAGAGGAAACAGGGGTCCGGGAAGATGGCCTTGTGCAGACAGATGCAGAGACCGGAGCGATGCAGCCGCTACTGAGGACACCTGGGGACACCGGGGCCGGAAGCCGGAAGAGGCAGGAAGGAGCTTCTCCTGGAAACCGCAGGGAAGGCGGCCCTGCCCACACCCTGATGTCAGACTTCTGGCCTCCAGAATGGAGGACAGCACGTTTCTGTTGTTTTAAGCCCCGCAGTATTGGGGTCTTTGTTCCGGCAGCCCTGGGGCACCCTGTGGACACCCTGCCTGAGGGCGCCGCTGCCCCCGCCTGGGTTCTGTGCCCAGGCGTTTGCCCCGTCTGCCCTGTCCTGAAGGATCCTGGCCGGGTCACTGTGGCAACGCAGTTGGTCACTGTCCCCACAGAGCAGCTTCAGCAACACGCATGACGTCAGGCGCCGCAACCTCGGGACCCCAGTGACCAGGAAAAAGGAGACTTGTGCATAAACAGAACCAGCATTTTCCAGAGAAACTCCAGAACAAAAAAACATGCAGGGCATTTTGGAGAAGGAGAAACGGGAGTTGAGACCGTCAGAAATGGCGGGAGTCGGTGCCCTGCACCTGCCAACCGTCAGCCCCGTTCCAGGGCTCCACAGGAGCCAGGAGCCCGCCCGGTGTCCCCCCACCTCGCAGCGGGGAAGGAGGGTGGCCTCCCAAGTCGCACGCGGGGAAGCGGCCGCTCCGGGCCCCGGGCATGGGTGGCCCTGCTCCAGACGGCTCCGGCCACCACATCCCTGGCCGGTCCCCCAGCCTCACACCAGCCCCTCCAGCCATCGCCACAGACGGCTGAGTCCTGCTCATTCCTGGAGCTCGTGCTCCCTCCTCTGGGCTCCCCGAGAACTGTGCCCGGACTGCGCGCAGCCGAGCGTCTCCCTGCACAGAGGCACTCGGGGCTGTCTGCAGAATGAACCAGTGTGCAGAGACACCCAGGCCGGCCAGGCCCTGAGACTCGCCCGGGAGCCCGGCCGGGTGGTCCCCACGCCTCCCTGGTCTGTCCCAATCAAAGGTCCTGATTTATCGGGGAATTTTGTGGGACTGGAAACTGCGTGGCTGAGGGAGGGTGGGGAGGATTTCTCTCCACTGTCTGAGGTCTGGTTGCTGATGGCTTTGAAGCCTCCCCTCTCCCTCCTCCCTGGGCCCCACACCGGGCAGGCCTCCCTTTAGTGCCTGTGAAAGATTCGAAGCACAGAAGCCCCTGGCATCCCGGGGAACCCCCGCCCTGGCCCCACCCCAACCACGATAAACCCTGGCCTTTGGACCAGCTCGGGTGGGGCGGGGCGGGGGGCTCCTGCTCCCCTGGAAACCTCAGTGGTGTAAGGCATGGGACGTTCTCACCCTCCTGGTGTGTGTGTGGCATCTTCAGTCTTGACATCCACACCGAACACTGGGCAGGGATCTCTCCTGTCCTTGCAACGTGACCGTCACTGGGATGCCCCGTCTCCAGCTGAGCAACAGCACTGTGTGTCCCAGACCTGAACAGCGAGTGGAGACAGTGCTGCTGTGCCACTGCAGGGCACCTCCCGCTGCCTTGGCCACCCAGGCCCTCCTGGGAGGGATCCAAACCACTGACCAGAAATAACACCTGAAAACCGGAACCTGGGTCCGGGGGTCCCACACAGCCGAAGGGATGGGCTGGGTGCGCGAAGGATTGGGCCCCACGGAGCTCGGCTATGAGGGCGTCATCTGGGCTCGGAGCTCAGCCGCCGTGTCACCTGACCCCCTGCAACTCCACGTGTCAGGTGGGTCATCTGGTTTTATCCCCAGAGCACCTTCCCGGAGAAAACCAAGGACACAGCAGGGTATGAGGAGCACAGGCTCCTGGTTCAGAATGAGCTTAAACAAAAGAAGGTTTATTGGCTGCGTTTGGATTTCCATCTGTTTATTTGCTTTTGTCTCTGGTATAAATATCATGAGGAAGCTGAAAATGGAGAATTAGGAATGGGCCTAAATTACTAGTGTTTGAAACCAAGCTTAAGCTGAAGGGGAAGTCCAGGGTGGACCCAATGTTAGGTGACTTGGAGGCTTCAGGAATGGCTGGATCCAGGAGCTTATGTGATATTATCAGATCTCTCTCTCTTTCTGTCTCTCCTCTCACCTGTCTCCCCCTCTGCCCACCACCATCAGTACCCATGAACCTGTTTCTCTTTGAGTCAGGTCAGGCCCCTGGACCCTCCTGACCCACAGCCATGAGGAAGACGCTCTTCCCCCAGCCAGCTTCATGCAGACTCCCCAGTTGGCCTTGCTGGGGCTGTGTGTCCGCTCCTCTTGCAGACTCCCCAGTCGGCCCTGCTGTGGGCAGGAAGATGAGGCACCTTCCCTGGCCAGCCATGGACCAAGTGGTGGCCCCCGGGGCCAGGAGGCGAGGGGGTCCTGTGATGATGGTGTGGGTGCAGTACAGCTGCCCTCATGAAGAAAAGACGACTTCAGGCAAAGATCTAAGTAAGAGATTCCAGGATCTACGGTAACCCAGCTCCCAGGGGAGGGAGGGATGCAAGAAACACACAGGGTAGAGTTCGACTCAGCAAAAAGGGGCAGCATGGCTCAGAGTGATGGACCCCCACACCTACCACCTGTCTCCCACCAACCCGATGCCCACGGCGGCTGGACAGGCTGGACCAGGGGAAGTCAGCATCTCGGACGCTGGTGCTAGACCACCTGCATTAACCCTGAAGTCCACCCCAGTCTGCTGCGTGGAAACTCAGCACTGGGCTTTTGTGAGGATTTCATGAGTTGGTTCCTGATTAGAATCTGGCCCCAACCACAGGCCTGATGAGGCTTTGCTGGGCAGGCCTCGGGGAAGCTGCCCTCCCCGCACCAGGCTTATGCAGCCAGCGCATCACGGCGTCTGCAGGGAGCTGCAGTCCCGGGCCCAGCGGCCACCCCAGCACCAGAAGGCCAGGCTCCCACTCACGTCTAGAGTCCTAGGCCAGGCACCAGCATCCAGAGGCCTCCTTAGCAGGGTGGGGGTGGCAGCTGAACCACTTTCCTCCCCTCATGCCCTTCCTGCCCCTGGCCCCAGACTGTTTTTAGAGGCAGTGTCTTGCTGTGTTGCCCAGGCTGACCTCAAACTCGTGGCCTCCAGTGACCCTCCCACCTGGCTTCTGCAAGTGCTGGGATTGCAGACATGAGCCGCCATTGTGCCCGTCTCTGCCAGGAGCCTCTTGCTGGGGGCTCCTCCTCTTGAGGCGATCCCCACATCTGCACTGCACCCGGCCAACCAACCCTCACCCATCCCCTCCGTGGGGCAAATGGGACACAGGAGCCGGTGCCAGGAAACCGCAGCCACCACGAGACTCCGGCTCCCTACCCACAGCCCATCGGCCACCCAGTCCTTTCCTTCCAATTTTGTCCAGTATTTCCCCAGCCCAGTCCTCCCGGGCCCTGCTGGTACCCATCCCCACAGTGCCGAGGGGATGCCTGCCCAAAGCCGACCTCAGCCCCTCTCACAGTGGCTCCCAGTGCCCGTTTAGAGAGAGAGTGAGTTCTTCAGAGGAAAAGGAGAAGACGTCTGAGGCAGCCTCTGCAGGGCGAGTGTTCTGCGGGGCAGGTGTGGGGAAGCTGGGAGTGGTCCCAGCCCTCGTAGGAGGCCTGTGGCAGCCCCAGCTCTGAAGTCAGCACTCCCTCCTGGGAACCGACAGCTGTCTGTGTGCTCTGACCTGGCAATTCGGAAGTGGCCGTGGGGACTGCGTGTTTGGAATAGGGGTCTCCATCCCTCCTTTAACTGGAGACATAGTGGGGACAGTCACTGAGACCCCAGGGGAAGGGACACCTCACAGGAACCAGAGCAGAGGAAACACAGACTTGTCTGAATCCACTTCTAGCATCTCAGTAATTCCGGAACGTCAAACAGAGCTCAGCCATCAGAGGCAACAACTGAGGTTGGAGGAGGTCCTGCTTCACCCCGAGAGGTTTCCCCGGCCCCGTGAACCGTTGTTCTGAGGAAGTTCCCCACCTCCTTCCCCGCTTCCAGCAGCCACAAGTCGTGAGGGGCTTCCCCCTGGGTGGGGGGCTCCTCTCCACCTCCACTCACCCTGTAACGTCTGTTTCCTCTGCACGGGGCACAGAACAGGGGCTGCTCAGAAACTGTTGATTTGTTTTCTGTTGAATTTGTTGAAGAATCATGTAAAATGGACCCTTATAAAAGGGAAAGTAAGTTTACACCTTCAAAAGAAAAGTATACACCAACCTGGTTGGGGGTGAGGAGGCCCTGCTTTCTCTCCAGATGTTGACTGTGTTAGTCAGAGTTCTCCAGGGGAAAAGAGCCAGGGGGTCGTGCACAGAGAGAGGTTTATTTTTAAAAAATTGGCTCCCACAGTTAGGAAGCTGAGAGCTCACCATCTGTAGCTGGCGAGCCGGACACCCAGGAGAGCCGGACACCCGAGAGAGCCAGACACCCGAGAGAGCCGGACACCCGAGAGAGCCGGACACCCGAGAGAGCCGGACACCCAGGAGAGCCGGACACCCGAGAGAGCCGGACACCCGAGAGAGCCGGACACCCGGGGGAGCCGGACACCCGGGGGAGCCAGAATCCGGGAGAGCCGGACACCCGGGAGAGCCAGAATCCGGGAGAGCCGGACACCCAGGAGAGCCAGACACCCGGGAGAGCCGGACACCCGAGAGAGCCGGACACCCGAGAGAGCCGGACACCCAGGAGAGCCGGACACCCGAGAGAGCCGGACACCCGAGAGAGCCGGACACCCGGGGGAGCCGGACACCCGGGGGAGCCAGAATCCGGGAGAGCCGGACACCCGGGAGAGCCAGAATCCGGGAGAGCCGGACACCCGGGGGAGCCGGACACCCGGGGGAGCCGGACACCCGGGAGAGCCGGACACCCGGGAGAGCCGGAATCCGGGAGAGCCGGACACCCGGGAGAGCCAGACACCCGAGAGACCTGGACACCCGAAAGACCTGGACACCCGGGAGAGCCGGACACCTGGGAGAGCCGGACACCCAGGAGAGCTGGAATCCGGGAGAGCTGGACACCCGGGGGAGCCAGCGCTGCAAGCTCCAGGCCTAGTCCGAATCTGAAGGCAGGACAAGCCCATGTCCAGGCAGAAGGCTCCCCATCTCTGACAGACCCAACGAGGCCCCGCACGCTGGGGAGGGACCGCTGCGTTACTCACCCATGGACTCAAGTGTCCTCCTCACAGCCCAGCCATGGTGACACCTCGATTCCGCATCACATCGGTGAGTGCACAGCCTCCAGGTGGCTACATGCCCCGCGCACTCATCACACTTGGCCCGGCGGAGCCTGGGTGGCTTCATCTGACCTTGTCTACTGGGCCAACTTACCCTCTAAATCCCCAAAGCCAGGGCCTGTGGCGCCTTTTTCTCCCATCCTGCTCCAGACAGCGAGGGCCTCTCCGCGGTTGAGGGCAGGGAGCGCGGTCTTTGCCAAGCCCGCAGGCTGCTCCCAGGACAGCAGGCACAGGCAGACGCAGCCCCAGCCCCACCCCAGCCCCGGGCGCAGGTGTGGGCCCCAGCTACACAAAGGAGGTCTCAGAATTGGGAAGTACAGCCACTCTTGGCACCCAACTTCTTTTTGAAATATTGAAATATTTTTCTTTTCACAAAAATGTGCTGTGTTCAAACGCTATAGGTTTACTTTTGTTATATGGAAATGAATGAATACTGTAACTTCTCAGTTTTAATTTCAATAGGGTAGATATCAGTAGACATAAGCCACATAAACAAAAGCTTGCTGGAGTCCTCAATAATTTGTTTTTTTTTTTTTTTTTTTTGAGACGGGGTCTCACTCTGTTGCCCAGCCTAGAGCGCAGTGGCAGAATCTCAGCTCACTGCAGCCTCAACCTCCCTGGATTCAAGTGATCCTCCCACCTCAGCCTCCTGAGTCGCTGGGACCACGCCTGCCTAATTTTTGTGTTTTTTGTAGAGATGGGGTCTCACTTCATTGCCCAGACTGGTCTTAAGTTCTTGGGCTCAATTGATCCTCCAGCCTCGGCCTCCCAAAGTGCTGGAATTACAGGCATGAACCATCACACCCAGCAAATAATTTTTGTTTTTGAGATGGAGTCTTGCTGTGTCCCCCAAGCTGGAGTGCAGTGGCACGATCTCGGCTAACTCACTGCAAACTCCGCCTCCCAGGTTCAAGCAATTCTCAGGCCTCCACCTCCTGAGTAGCTGAGATGACAGGCGTGCACCGCCGCTCCTGGCTAATTTTTTGTACTTTTAGGAGAGACGCCTGTAATCCCACTGTAATCCCAGCACTTTGGGAGGCCAAAGGGGGAGGATCACTTGAGCCCAGGAGTTCAAGACCAGCCTGGGCAACATGGCTAGACCCCATCTCCACAAAAAATTTTTAAAATTAGCCAGGCATGGTGGTGCATGCCTGTGGTCCTACCTACTCAGGAGGCTGAGGCGGGAGGATCACTTGAGCCCAGGAGTTTGAAGTTGCAGTGAGCCATGATCACACCACTGCACTCCAGCCTGGGCAACAGAGCAAGACTCCTTCTTAAATAAATAAATAAATAAATAAAATGTACCATATTAACCACTTTTAAACATGTGCTTCTGTGGCGTTAAGTACACCCACATCCCTCTGCAACCATCGCCACATTCATCTCAAGCACCCGTCATCTGACCAGACTGAGACTCTGTCCCCATTAAACGCTAACTTGCAATTTCCCTTTCCCCACCGCCTTCCCCACAAATTCTACTTTCTGTCTATGTATTTGGTGACTCTAGGCTCCTCACATGAGTGGAATTATGCAGTATTTCTCTTTCGTGTCCGGTTTGTTTCACTTAGTAAATTTTTAAGGTTCATCTATGTTGTAACACGTATCAGAATTTTCTTCCTTTTTTTTGAGATGAGGGCTCACTCTGTCACCAAGGCTGGGGTTCAGTGGCACAATAATGCCTCACCACAACCTCTGCCCCTCCTCTGGGTTCAAGCAGTTCTCGTACCTCAGCCTCCCAGCTAGCTGGGACTGCAGGTGTGCACCACCACACCCGGCTAATTTTTTGTGTTGTTGGTAGAAACAGGATTTCGCCACATTGCCCAAGCCGATTTTCTTCCTTTTCGAGGCTGAATAATATCCCACTGAACGCACGGACCACGTTTTGTTTACCCATTCATGCACTGATGGACACTTGCGTTGCTTCCACCTTTTAGCTCTTGTGAATAACGCTGCTGTGAACATAAAGGTATAAATATCTGTTCAAGGATTGCTCTGTTATTTTGAGTGTATATTTGGAAATGGAATTTCTGGATTACGCGGTCATTCAGTTTGATATTTGGGGAAGCCAGCATACGGTTTTTCCATAGCTGCTGCATCATTTTACATCCCCACCAAGAGTGCACAGAGTTCCAATTTCCCTCTGTGCTCGTCAACACTTGTTATTTTCTCTTGCTTCCGTAAGAGCCACCCTAATGGGCATGAGGTGGGGCCTCACTGTGGTTTTTACTGGCATTTCCCTAGTAATTCATGATGTGGAGCATCTCTTCATGTGGATCTTGGACACTTGTGTATCTTGTTTGGAGAAATGCCTACTTAACTTCTCCACCCACGTTTTTTATTGTGTTGTTTGGTTTTTGTTGTTGTTGTTGAGTTGCAGGAGTTCTTCACACATTCAAGATATTAATCCCTTATCAGGTAGATTATTTGCAAATATTTTCTCCCATTCCACGTGTTGCCTTTTCACCTTTTTGATAGTGTCCTTCAAAGCACAAATGTTTTTAATTTGGGGCCAGGCATGGTGGCTCACGCTTGTAATCCCAGCACTTCAGGAGGTTGAGGTGGGCGGATCACCTGAGGTCAGGAGTTTGAGACCAGCCTGACCAAAATGGTGAAACCCTGTGTCCCCTAAAAATACCAAAACTAGCCGAGCATGGTGGCGGGTGCCTGTAGTCCCAGCTACTCAGGAGGCTGAGGCAGGAGAATAGCTTGAACCCAGGAGGCGGAGGTTGCAGTGAGCTGGGATCATGCCATTGTACTCCAGCCTGGGTGACAAAGCAAGACTCTGCCAGAAAAAAAAAAAAAAGAAAGAGAGAGAGAAGAGAGAGAGAAAGAAAAAAGAAAGAAGGAAAGTTTTTAATTTTGATAAGGTCTGACTTACCTATCTTTTCTTTCATTGCCTGTGCATTTGTGTCATATTTAAGAAATCATGGCCAGGCACGGTGGCTCACGCTTGTAATCCCAGCACTTTGGGAGGCCGAGGCGGGTGGATCATGAGGTCAGGAGATCGAGACCACGGTGAAACCCCGTCTCTACTAAAAGTACAAAAAAATTAGCCAGGCATGGTGGCGGGTGCCTGTAGTCCCAGCTACTCGGAGAGGCTGAGGCAGGAGAATGGCGTGAACCCGGAAGGCGGAGCTTGCAGCGAGCCGAGATTGTGCCACTGCACTCCAGCCTGGACGACAGAGCGAGACTCCGTCTCAAAAAAAAAAAAAAAAAAGAAAAAAGAAATCATTACCAAAATCAGTATCACAATGCTTTTCCCTTATGTTTTCTTCTGAGAGTTTTAGCTTTTACAAGTAGATCTTTGATAAATTTTGAGTTAATTTTCAAGTCTGGTGCTACGTAAAAGTTCTATTTTATTCTTTCACATGGGGATATCTAGTTTTCTCAGCAGCATTTGTTGAATGGACTGTTCTTTCCCCATTGAATGGTCTTGGCACCCTTGTCAAAAATCATTTGACTGTATATACGAGGGCTTATTTCTGGGCTGTATTCTATTCCCTTGGTCTAAATGTCCTGTGTTTATGCTGGTACCATACTGTTTTGATGACTGTAGCTTTGTAGTAAGTTTTGAAATTAGAAAGTGTGAGTTCTTCAACTTTGGGTTTTTTTTTTCTTTTCCAGACTGTTTTGGCTAGTGAGGATCCCTAGAGATTCCACATGAATTTTAGAATGGGTTTTTCTAGTTCTGAAAAAAAAAAAAATAAGTCTGCACTTTGCGAGCCCGAGGCGGGCAGATCACGAGGTCAGGAGATCGAGACCATCCTGGCTAACACAGTGAAACCCCGTCTCTACTAAAAAAATACAAAAAATTAGCCAGGCGTGGTGGCAGGTGCCTGTAGTCCCAGCTACTCGGGAGGCTGAGGCAGGAGAATGGCATGAACCCAGGAGGCGGAGCTTGCAGTGAGCTGAGATGGCGCCACTGCACTCCAGCCTGGGCGACAGAGCCAGACTCCATCTCAAAAAAAAAAAAAGTCTTTGGAATTTTTATAGGAATTGCATTGAATCTGCAACTTGCTTTGGACAAGATGGATGTCTTAACTATAATAAGTCTAATTCATAAACACTGGGTGTCTTTCCATTTATTTATGTCTTTTTATTTTTTCAGCATACAAGTCTTTCACTTCCTTGGTTAATTCCTAAGTATTTTATTCCTTGTGGTGCTATTATGGATGGAATTTTTAAATTTCTTTTTTGGATATCTCATCATTAGTATATGCAAATGCAATTGACTTTTCTGCATTGATTTTGTGTCCTGCAACTTTGCTGAATTCACCTGTTAGTTCTGTTAGTTCTAACAGGTTTTGGGTGGAATCTTTGGGATTTTCTACATATTCCATCATGTTGTCTGTGAACAGAGATAATTTTACATCTTCTTGTCCATGTTGGATGCCTTTTATCTATTTTATCTGACTGCTCTGGCTGGAACTTCCAGTGCTGTGTTGAACAGCAGTGAAGAGTGTGGGTACATTTGCCTTGTTCCTGGTCTCAGAGGAGAGGCTTTCTGCCTCTCACCATTGAGTACAACGCTCACTGTGGGTTCTTCCTACATGGCCATTGTTACGTTGGGGTCGTTTCATTCTAGCCTGGTTTTTTCCAAGTTTTTATCATGAACGGGTGTTGAGTTTGTTCAAAGGCTCTTTCTGCATTGATGAAGGTCACGTGGTTTCTTTCCTTCATTTGGTTAACATGGTGAACAACATCGATCAGTTTCATATGTTGAACCATTCTTGCATTCAGGAACAAATTCCACCTGGTCCTGGAGTAGAATCCTTTTAATAAGCTGCTGAATTGGGTTTCTGCTAGTATTTTGTTGAACTTTCCATTCTATTTCAAAATAAAATGTGTTTATGTTTCACTGATTCATTCTCCTATTCGGGAAAATATCGAACATGCACATGGAACCCCTTTCATACGTGTCTTCGGTATCCCTGTGACCAAGAGCAAGAGAGAGAGTCACAGAGAGGCAGAGATCCTGGGAGACCCAGGGCTTTGAGCTGGATGCAGGGCTGGCCAGGCCCCTGGGGTGTCTTGTGGTGGTGAAGACGGGGTCCTGTGGGTTCCACGTGTGGGAAAAGTGGTGAAGCCACCATCTGATCATCTGATGATCAGAAGAGTGTGGGTGGCAGGAGCTGGCAGCTGTCACCAAAGCCACTTCCTGTTGTGCTTAGGCACACAACCGAACTATGTTTTCCAGCCTCCCTTGATATGGAAGGTAATCACAGGACTGAGTTCTGACAAAGGAGTATGGGCATCGGGTGCACAAGCCTGGTCTCCAGGACACCCTGGGAAGCTGTTCCCAGGCTCTTGTTCCCTCTGTCTGGAACCAAAGTGACCCCAGGGCCATGTCTGGAAAAGTGTGGAAGGTGGAGGAACCCTAGGAGAAGGAATCCAGTTCCTGACCATAAGGAACAGAGCCAGCCATGAGCAACATTGGACTCAAGAGTAAAATACACTTGACTGTGTGTGGCAGCAGAGATTTTTAGGGTTTTTCTGTTATACTCACAGAGGTATTAACCCATGTAGCCATGCCACCATCTCTGGGTGTTGAGATGCACTGGCCCCTCCTTCTGGAACACTCTGACCTCCCCATCTCCTTCTTTCTAGAATACTCTGACCTCCCGGTCCCCTTCTTTCTGGAACACTCTGACCTCCCTGTCCCCTCTCGCCTGGCTCTGCCTGCTGGGCTGTGTCCCACGGCCAGGACTCCAGGGCAGAAGGGGAACCTCAGCCTCTCGGGTGGAGAAAAGTCAGGGAACTGACTCACAGCCTCACGCCTCTGGGGCCCCAGTCGCTCTCCCACTTCCCCCCACTGTACCTGCCCCACCCCCTCGGTTGCACACCTGCCCCACGGGAACACAGTGGAGCCTCTAAAAAAAGTCCAGGTGCTGCTTCCACACAGGCGCCAAACCTGAACAACAGCACAAAGGAAGGTGTCTGAGAAGGCGCTTGCAAGACTCACCCAGAGATAATGCTGCGGTTTCCACAACTGCTCTGTTTTGATATCAACTCCCACGAATTGAGGGGACGTTATTTTCCTTATTTACAGATGAGGAAGGTGAATCCAGGCATCCCCTCCCACGCACCCTCCTGCAGCAACGCCCCTGACACCCCTCTACCCACCCTGCTCCGGATGCCTGAGCCGCCTCCCCTACGTGATGGCCTCAGAGGTCTCAGCTGAGGACCTAGGGGGGCACCTGTGAGGTCCAGTCATCTGAAGCCACGTCCACACTTGAAGACCCAGGCTCACTGAGAAAGCTTGGCCTCTGCTGGGCTGCTGCAGCTGCAGGGGAGGCCAGGATGACCCAGAGGGAGGAATGAGCACCAGGCTTCAGGGAGGGGGCGGTCGGGGATACTAGAGAGGAGAGTCCGCAGCAGGTCCCAGCTCTGCCGAGTGGCCAGGGACACCCCTGAGGCCTGGTGGCCCGTCCCTGCCCCCCCAGGGCTTATTCTCCCTCAGGGCACCCAAGAGGAGAAGCCTTCCCCTGCCCTCCTACGCTCACTGCAAAAGCCGGGTAGGGCTGAGACATTTCGGAAGGAGGCCCACTGCCCGCAGAAAGGGTCGGCCTCCTCCTGGGTTCTGGGGAGGGGACAGTGGCAGGAGGCACCTGGTGAGAGGCATCTGGTGAGCACCAGTTCCAGAATGGGGGCTGTGGGGCACTGTCCGAGGTCCTGACCCTCTCTGGAGGGCCTGTCTATGTCAGGCTCAGGACTCAGAGGACCTGTGCAGCAGCGAGAACAGAGGGGTCTGAGGAGGCAGAGACGGGGGAGATGGGGCTTACAGTGGCACTTGTCATGCAGACTCGGGGCTCCTGGGCATCTCTGATACTCAGGGGCCATGGGGTCAAGACGGATTCAGGGATCCGGCCAGGTCCAGGGACTGAGTGGCCTCAGGGCTGCCTCCACCCACTGCACCTGTGGGTCCCCACGTGGCCTGAGTCAGCCCAACCTGGAGCTCCGGCCAGGGGCAGTGCAGGACTGGACAGAGCCTCACCAGAGAGGCCAGTGGTGGTGGACACAGAGGGGACGCCAGCCTCGGAAGGAGAAAGGGTTTATCTCCTAGAGGAGAGCCGTCCGGCTGGGGGCGTGACAGCGGCCTGGGGTCCAGAACAGAGGGAAGGGGCACCGTGCTGTGCAGCCCGGCTGCGCTTCAGCCTCCCGGGAGACTCAGCCTCCTGGGAGGCTGCCCACAAACGGGCCAGGCATCCACCTGGAGGAATGAGCTCCCCGTCAGCTTCGTGGCTCCCCAAACTGGCACATATACCGAAGTCGGACGACACAGAAGCATGGTCTCCATGTGGAGTGGCACGCAGACCCCCTGCCCCGGCTCTGCTGGCTGACCTTGGGCCCCTTCCAAGCCACTAAGCCCTCACCCCAAAAGTCAGACGTGCTGATCTCTGAAGCCAGGCCTGACGCCGGGGGCCTGGTTTTCCGCTCTTGACGGGAATAGCTCACAGCTGTGTGTCTATATTGGAAGCTGCTTCTACCAAGCCCAGTTATTTATGTATCTCCTTCCCAAATGGAAATATAAGGAAATGTGTTAGCAATTTTGACTTTATTTCATAAAACACAGGATGAAGCCAAATGGAAGTCTGTTTCTGAATAAGATTACAGATTACAGATCTGAAAAACCAAGTTGTCTTTCAGCTGCAAATATCACTTAGAGAAAATGTCTTGTTTTGTAAAAAGAAGCTGTGTGTTGACAGATTGCTTACCCTCAAATTCTAGAGGGATTTCAAAGCTCTCAGAGGTTCTAAGCTCTCAGAGTTCTACCTGTGAGGGAGGCGGTGCTTGCATCCCGGACCCCCCCTGCCCCTGCAGGCCCAGTGCAGTGGGGTCGCCAGACACAGCTCCGTGCCCACAGGCTTGGTGGCAGGGGCAGGGCTGGCTGCCATGGGGCAGGGGGGATGCCACCTCCACCCTGACCAGCGCCTCAGGTGCACCAGCCCAGCAGCAGGATGTAGAGGTTCTGGGATCCCCACAACAGGACAAACATCCTCATCCTCCCCTGGGCACCTGGAAAGCCAGCCGTGCCGTCGAAGGCTTCTGGGAAGGCGCACCTTGCCCACCCCCAGCTTGCCTCCCACCCCCAGCTTGTCCCCCACCCCGGGTTTATCCCCCACCCCTGGCTTGTCCCCCACCCCCGGCTTGTCCCCCACCCCCAGCTTGTCTGCCACCCCACATTTCCCTTTAACTCTCGCTCGGCCTCATGTAGAGTTTAAAGGGAACGCCCCCAGGCAGGTGACACCTCCCCACCATTGGGTGACCCACCCGCTGCCTCCCACAGCCCTCCCACGTGCACCCCCAGCAACGCCCCTGAGCCCCCACTTCCCGCCCTGCTTGGCAATGCCTGAGCTGCCTCCCCTACATGATGGCCTCAGAGGCCTCACAGGGAAGCCTGAGACCCCCCGTGCCATGCCCACCCTGCCCACAGGACCCTTGAAGACCCCAGGTGGTCGTGGGCTCCCTCCTTTCTGTCCCCTAGTTCCTCACTTCCTGGTGGTCTCTCCTCGCCTGTCACCTCCCCAAAGCCTTCCTTGGCTGTCCAGGCGCCTCTCAGCCCACACCTTCCTCTTCCCGCCCTGGGCATCGCATCTGCACGTGTCAGTCAGCGCGCTTGTGCTGGTCTCTCCTTCCCGCTGCTGGTCAACCCCGCCGGGTACCTACCATAGGTCCTGCATCCATGATAGGGACCAGCAGATCCCTGGGGAGGGCACCGAACCTAGGAGGGCTTCCTGGAGGTGGGTGAGAGCGGAGCTAGGAGTGTGAGGAGGACCATCACCCCTGGACTGGGTTCCTGCATATATGAGAGAGAAGTCTGTGCCATTCCTGCATACACAGATAGGAGAGTGTATCATTCCCGCACATACAGAGAGGAGAGAGTTCCATTCCCACAAACACCAAGAGGAGAGTATACCCTTTATGCACATGCGTAACCTCATTGCATGCTGATGAGAAGCCTCGGGCGTGCGTGTGCACGGGCAGCGAGCGACACACAGCTCTTCCCAGTGATGCCCCTTCTGTCTTTAAAATTATGGTTAGTAATGAGCGCAGAATCTTTTCTTGAAAAAACAAGAGTAAGAAGTCATTTAACGATTTCCAAACTAGTTACGAATATGGCCATACTTGAAAAGCCACTCCCTAAAAGTGATGACTTGGCTCAAGCTGCAGTGAGAACCCGCGCGGGAGGCACCCGCCGTGAGAACCCGCGCGGGAGGCACCCGCCATGAAAACCCGCGCGGGAGGCACCCTCCATGAGAAACTGCGTGGGAAGCACCCGCCGTGAGAACCCGCACGGGAGGCACCCGCAGCCGTCAGTGCCACTTTTCACCCCGGCCCAAGGCAGAGACCCCTCCCCATCCCCACCCTGCCTGCCCCTGCCTCCTCAGTGGGGTGATTGAATAAAGGACGTTGGTTCTGGTTATCATCTTTGAGCTGCCAGGTTTTTTAATGGCTGCATGGAGATATCATTCACATACCCTCAAACTCACACGCTTAAAGTGCCCAACTCAATGCCTTTTAGTATATTCACAGGCTGTGCGTCTATCACCACAATTTTAGAACATTTTATCACCTCAAAAAGAAAGAAATCCTGCTTCCAGCAGCCATCACTCCGAGTCTCCCATTTCCCCCGCCCCCATCCATCATGAAGCCACTCTCTGTCTCTGTAGATGTGTCTGTTCAGGACATTTCACATCAATTTAATCATACACCATGTGGTCCGTGGAGACCAGCTTTGTTTACTCAGCATGATGCTTTCGAGACTCTGTGGGGGCGATCTGGCTGTGGCATCTGTCACCCCATTGATTACCAGGGTTGATTCCACTGATGTGGCCAGCTCAGCAGCATTCCCTTCCCGCCTGACCGCTCCACGTGCCTCCCTCCCAAAACTGTGTGCTCAGCCAAAGAAAATGACCTTCCCAAATAGAGAAGGACCGTTCTTCAGTCCAGGGTGTCTGAGCAGCCATGCTTCCCTGCTAGAACCTCCAAAGAAGCTCTCGAGGTCCATCCATGGTGCAGCAGGAATCAGACCTTTGTTGCCATTTAGGGTTTAATACAATTCCATTGTATGGATTACATCACATTTTGTGCAACTACTTATCCCTTGGCAGAAATTTGGGTTGTTTCCACTTTTTGGCTATCACTAATCATGCTGCTGTGAACACAGATGTACAGCTTTGTCCATGGACACGTTTGCCTTTCTCCTGGGTAAATGCCTAGGAGTAGAATTCCTGGGTCATCTGGTAACTCTACATTTGACATTGGAGGGAAAATGAGACTGTCTTCCACAGTGGCTACACCACTTGCCCCTCCTGCCAGTGATGGATGAGGGATCTGGTTCTCCACATCCTTCCAACACCTGTCATTGTACCCTTTAGACTACAGCCGTCCCAGTGGGTGTGAAGCGCTGTCTCTTTGTGGCTTTGATTTGCCTGTTCCTGACAGCTGCTGACATTGAGCATATGTCCATGTCCATAGTGGTCATTGGTGTGGTTTGGCTCTGTGTCCCCATCCAAATTTCATCTTGTAGCTCCCATAATTCCTACGTGTTGTGGAAGGGACCCAGTGGGAGATGACTGAATTATGAGGGTGGGTCTTTCCCGTGCTGTCCTTGTGGTAGTGAATAAGTCTCACGAGATCTGATGGTTTGATAAAGGGAAACCCGTTATGCTTAGCACTCATTTTCTCTTGCCACCGCCATGTAAGAAGTGCCTTTCACCTCCCACCATGATTCTGAGGCCTCCCTAGCCATGTGGAACTGTAAGTCCGATTAAACTTCTTTTTCTTCCCAGTCTTGGGTATGTCTTTATCAGCAGCGTGAAAACAGAATGATACAGTAAATTGGTACCAGTGGAGTGGGGCACTGCTGAAGAGTTACCTGAAAACGTGGAAATGACTTTGGAACTGGGTAACAGGCAGGCGTTGGAACAGTTTGGAGGGCTCAGAAGAAGACAGGAAAATGTGGGAAAGTTTGGAACTCCCTAAAGACTTGTTGAATGGCTGTGACAAAAATGCTGATAGTGATATGGACAATGAAATCCAGGCTGAGGTGGTCTCAGATGGAGATGAGGAACTTGTTGAGAACTGGAGCAAAAGCGACTTTTGTTATGCTTTAGCAAAGAGACTGGCAGCATTTTGCCCCTGCCCTAGAGATGTGTGGAACTTTGAACTTGAGAGAAATGATTTAGGGTATCTAGTGGAAGAAATTTCTAAGCAACAAAACATTCAAGTGGTGACTTGGGTGCTGTTAAAGGCATTCAGTTTTAAAAGGGAAACAGAGCATAAAAGTTTGGAAAATTTGCAGCCTGATGGTGTGATAGAAAAGAAAATCCCATTTTCTGAGGAGAAATTCAAGCCGGCTGCAAAAATTTGCATAAGTAACAAGGAGCGAATGTTAATCCTCAAGACAATGAAGAAAATGTCTCCAGAGCACGTCAGAGGTCTTCATGGCAGCCCCTCCCTTCACAGGCCTGGAGGTTTAGGAGGAAAAAGTGGTTTCACGGGCTGGGCCCAGGATCCCTGTGCTGTGTGCAGCCGAGGGACTTGGTGCCCTGCATCCCAGCCACTCTGAAAGGGGTCACAGTAGAGCTCGGGCTGTGGCTTCAGAGGCTGGAAGCCCCAAGCCTTGGCAACTTCCACACAGCGTTGAGTGTGAGGGTGCACAGAAGTCAAGAATTGAGGGTTGGGAACATCCGCCTAGATTTCAGAAGATGTATGGAAATTATTACTGCTGTAATAGTACCTTCTATAATTCTTATATGTTCTATATATAAATTATCAAATATTTGATTTGCAAATATTTTCTCCCATTCAGTGGGTTGTCTTTTCGTTTGCTATAATAGAGACAGTGACCTTTGATGCACAAACGTTTTTAATTTTGATGAAGTTCAACGTATCTGTTTTTTCTTTTGTTTCTTTCATTTTGGTATCATGTATAAGACACCATTACGTAATCCAAAGATTTACACGTGTGTTTCCTTCTAAGAGTCTTACAGTTTCAGCTCTTGCAGTTAGATCTTTGACCTGCTTTGACTTAATTTTTTGTATATGTGAGGTAGGAACTCAAATTTATTATTTTGCATGTGGATATACAGCTGTCCCAACAGGGTTCGTTGAAAAACTATTCTTTTCCCCCAATAAATGGTCTTAATGTCTTTGTCAAAAACCAACTAAGGGTTTAATTTCTGGGTTCCCTATTCCACTGATCTGTGTGTCCAGCCTTGTGGCATTGCCACAGTCTCCATTACTGGTGTTTTGTATTCAGTTTTGAAATAAGGAAGTGTGAGTCCCCCAACTTTGTTCTTTGTAAAGTTTTGAGTTTTGAGGTTATATTCAGGGTCTTTTTAGATTCCATACTAATTTTAGGATGGATTTTTTTCTGTTTCTGCAAACAGGTCAACTTGGGTTTGGATAGGGATTGCACTAATTCTGCAGATCAATTTGGAGAGTATTGCCATCTATTCAGTATCAGTGTTATGGTCCATGAACTTGAAATCTCCATTTATTTAGGTCTAATTTAATTGCTTTCAACAATGTTTTGACGTTTTCAGAGTTTAAGTTCTCCACTGTCTTGTTAAACATATTCCTAAATGATGTTCCATCTTTTATTTCTGATTTTAGTAAGCTCAGTCTTCTCTCTTTTTTCCTTAGTCTAGCTAAAGGTTGGTCAGTTTTGCTGATCTTTTGGAAGAATCAGCCTTTATTTTACTGATTTTCTCTATTTTCTAATCTACATTTCACTAACTTTTTTTCTATATTATTTCCTTCCTTCTGCCTGCTTGAGGTTTAGTTTGCTCTTCTTTTTTCACTATCTCAAGTTGGGAGGTTAGGTTGTGGATTTGAAAGCTTTCTTTTTAAATGTAAGTGTTCTCAGACATAAACTTCCTCTCTGCACTGCTTTAGCTGCATTCCATACGTTTTGGTATGTTGCATCTCCAATTTCATTCATCTCAAAGTATTTTCTTATTTTCCTTGTGATTTTGTCATTAATCTGTTTTGTTATTTAGGAATGTGTGTTACTTAATGTGCACATATTTGTGAATTTCCCAAGTTTCTTTCTATTTTTTATTTCTAATTTCAATCCATTATACTCAGTGATTGTGTTTTGAAAGGTTTCAATCCTTTGAAAGTTACTGAGGCTGATGGATTCACAGCCAAATTCTACCAGAGGTACAAAGAGGAGCTGGTACCATTCCTTCTGAAACTATTCCAAACAATAGAAAAAGAGAGACTCCTCCCTAACTCATTTTATGAGGCCAGCATCATCCTGATACCAAAACCTGGCAAAGACACAACAAAAAAACAAAGTTTCAGGCCAATATCCCTGATGAACATGATGCAAAAATCCTCAATAAAATACTGGCAAACTGAATTCAGCGGCACATCAAAAAGCTTATCCACCATGATCAAGCCAGCTTCATCCCTGGGATGCAAGGCTAGTTCAACATATGCAAATCAATAAACATAATCCACCACATAAACAGAGCCAATGACAAAAACCACATGATTATCTCAAAAGATCCAGAAAAAGGCTTTTGATAAAATTCAACATCCCTTCATGCTGAAAACTCTCAATAAACTAGGTATTGATGGAACATATCTCAAAATAATAAGAGCTATTTATGACAAACCCATAGCCAATATCATACTGAATGGGCAAAAGCTGGAAGCATTCCCTTTGAAAACTGGCATAAGACAAGGATGCCCTCTCTCACCACTCCTATTCAACATAGTGCTGGAAGTTCTGGCCAGGGCAATCAGGCAAGAGAAAGAAATAAAGGTATTTGAATAGGAAGAGAGGAAGTCAAATCGTCTCTGCAGATGACATGATTCTATATTTAGAAAACTCCATCGTCTCAGTCCAAAATCTTTTTAAGCTGATAAGTAACTTCAGCAAAGTCTCAGGATAGAAAATCAATGTGCAAAAATCCCACGCATTCCTATACGCCAATAATAGACAAGCAGAGAGCCAAATTATGAGTGTACTCCCATTCACAATTGTCACAAAGAGAATAAAATACTTAGGAATACAACTTACAAGGGACATGAAGGACCTCTTCAAGGAAAACTACAAACAACTGCTCAAGGAAATAAAAAAGGACACAAACAAATGGAAAAAAGTTCCATGCTCATGAATAGGAAGAATCAATATCATGAAAATGGCCATACTGCCCAAAGTAATTTATAGATTCAAAGCTATTCTCATCAAGCTACCATTGGCTTTCTTTGCATAATTAGAAAAAAACTACTTTAAATCTCACATAGAACCAAAAAAGAGCCTGTATAGCCAAGCCAATCCTAAACAAAAACAACAAAGCTGGTGGCATCACACTACCTGACTTCAAACTACACTACAAGGCTACAGTAACCAAAACAGCATGGTACTGGTACCAAAACAGATGTATAGATCAATGGAACAGAATGGAGACCTCAGAAATAATACCACACATCTACAACCATCTGATCTTTGACAAACCTGACAAAAGCAATGGGGAAAGGATTCCCTATTTAATAAATGGTGCTGGGAGAACTGGCTAGCCATATGCAGAAAACAGAAACTGGACCCCTTCCTTACGCTTTATTCAAAAATTAACTCAAGATGGATTAAAAGCTTAAATGTAAAACCTAAAACCATAAAAATCCTAGGAGAAAACCTAGGCAATACTGTTCAGGACATAGGCATGGGCAAAGACTTCCTGACTAAAACACCAAAAGCAATTGCAACAAAAGCCAAAGTTGACAAATGGGATCTAATTAAACTAAAGAGTTTCTGCAAGCAAAAGAAACTATCATCAGAATGTCCAGGCAACCTACAGAGTGGGAGAAAATTTTTGCAATCTATCCATCTGACAAATGTCTAATATCCAGAATCTACAAGGAACTTCAACAAATTTGCAAGAAGAAAACAACCACATCAAAAAGTGGGCAAAAGAAATGAACAGACACTTCTCAAAAGAAAACATTTATGCGGCCAATAAACATATGAAAAAAAGCTAATCATCACTGGTCATTAGAGAAATGCAAATAAAAACCACAATGAGATACCATCTCACACCAGTTAGAATGGCAATTATTAAAAAGTCAGGAAACGACAGATGCTGGCAAGGCTGTGGAGAAATAGGGATGCTTTTACACTGTTGGTGGGAGTGTAAATTAGTTCAACCATTGTGGAAGATGGGGAAGACAGTGCGGCAATTCCTCAAGGATCTAGAACCAGAAATACCATCTGAGCCAGCAATCCCATTACTGGGTATATACCCAAAGGATTATAAATCATACTACTATGAAGACACACGCACACGTATGTTTATTGCAGCACTATTTACAATGGCAAAGACTTGGAACCCACCCAAATGCCCATCAGTGATAGACTAAATAAAGAAAATGTAGCACATGTATACCATGGAATACTATGCAGCCATAAAAAAAGAATTGAGTTCATGTCCTTTTCAGAGACACGGATGCAGATGGAAGCCATCATTCTCAGCAAACTAACACAGGAACAGAAAACGAAACACTGCAGGTTCTCGCTCATAAGTGGGAATTGAACAATGAGAACACATGAACATAGGGAGGGGGACATCATACACCAGTGCCTGTTGGAGGGTGGGGGCAAGGGGAGGGAGCGCATTAGGACAAATACCTAATGCATGCGGGGCTTAAAACCAAGACGATAGGTTGATAGGTGTAGAAAACCACCATGGCACATGTATAGCTATGTAACAAACCTGCACATTCTGCACATGTATCTCAGAACTTAAAGTAAAATAAAAAAATTAAAAAAGAAAGTTACTGAGGCTGATTTAATGGTCTAGTATGTGATCTATCATGAAGAACGCCCCACATGTGCTTGAGAAGAATGAGTGTTCTGCTGTTGCGTGGAGTGGTCTGCAGATACCACTCAGATCTACTTGGTTGTAATGTGTTTGAGTTTTTCATTTCCTGTTGCTATTCTGCCTGATTGTTCTACCCATTATTGAAAATGAAGCATTGATGTCTCCAACTATTATTGTTGAAATGTCTATGTCTCCATTCAATTCTGTCAGTTTTTGTTTTACATATTTTGGGGCTCTGTTGTTAGGTGCCTATGTTTACAATTGTTATTTTACCTGAAGAACTGGCTTTTATCATTATAAATATTCCTATTTATCCCTAGTAACATTTTTTGTTTTAAATTTCTGTAAGTACTCCAGCTCTCTTATGGTTGCTGTCTGCATGGTATGTATTTTTCATCCTTTTACTTTCAGCTTTTTTGTATCTCTGAATCTAAAATCTGTCTTCTTTAGACAGTATATAATTGGATATTGGTTCTTTATCCAATCTATCTCTGCCTTTTTATTAATCATTCACATTTAATGTAATTATGAATATAGTTGAATTTATGTCTGTATTTTACCTTTTGTTCCGTATATGTCTCATGGTCTTATGTCTTTTTGTTGTTGTTGTTGTCATTAATCTATTCCTCCTTTACAGATTTCTTAATTAAGTGAATATTTTCTGTGCAATTTTTTCTATTCCTTTAATGGCTTTTTCACCATATTTTATTTTCTTAGTGGTTGCTCTACAGCTTACCACATACACTTAACATATCAGAATCTACTTCAGATTTATATTAACTCCAATTATATGTTGACATGTTATCTTTATATTGTTATATTTACCTTGTTTAGTTATATTATCTTTTCTTATTTACCACTTATTCTCTTCATTTGTCTTTTAACTTTTTTTTTTTTTTGGTATAGACGAGGCCTCACTGTGTTGACCAGGCTGGTCTTGGAACTCCTGGGTTCAAGTGATCCACCATCTCAGCCACCCAAAGTGCTGAGATTTCAGGCATGAACCACCCTGGCCACCTTCATTTGTTTCTGTGGGTCTGAGTTACCATCTGTTGTGACTTCTTTGCTTCAATACAGTGTTGTTCCTCATACCTCCTTTGTGCTATTATTAATATATTAAATTTTTGTTTGTTACAGGTCCAGGAATACAACCATATACATATTGTTTTACACAATTGATTTTCAAATCACTCAAAGAAAGAAGAAATGTGCATTTATACTGTCTTTTGTAATTCATTATTACATTTCTAGTGCTCTTTTTTTTGGTGTGGATTCACATTTCCATCTGGGATCACTTTTAAGGCAGATCTGCCAACCATGAATTATTTTGGCTTTTGTTTATCTGAGAACTTCTTATTTGGCCTTCGTGTTGAAAGATCATTTTTGGGCTATGACAATCTTGATTTACAGGTTTGTTTGGGTTTTTGTTCAGTCCTTTGAATATGTCATCCTACTGCCTTCTGGCCTTCATTGTTTCTGATGAAAAGTCACCTGTTAATCTTGTTGGAGTGCCCTTACCCATAACCATAAGGAGTCATTTTTTTCTCTTGCTACTTTCAGGATGTTTTTTGGTTGTTTTTTGTTTTGTGTTTTGCTTTGGCTTTCAGTATTTACTATGATGAGTCTGCATGTGGATTTCTTTGCATTTATTCTACTTTGAGGTCATAGGGTTTCTCAGATGTATAGATTAATGTGTTCAGCAAATTTGGGAAATTTCCAGGCATTATTTGTTCAAATATTTGTTGTCTTTTCTCCTTTTCTTCTCAAGTAAACCTGTGATGAGGATGTTGGTGGACTGAAAGTTGTCCCACATTTCTCCGAGGTTCTATTCATTTTTCTTCCATTTTCTGTTTTTCAGATTGCATAATCTCTATTAATCTATCTTCAAATTCACTGATTCCTTCTTCTGCCAGTTCTAAACTACCATTGACCCCCTCTAAAAATCTTTTTCAATTATTGTATTTTTCAACTCCAACATTTTCACTTGATTCTCTTTTATAGTTTCTTTTATTCATAGTCTGTATTTGAGTCTCTATTGATAGTTTCTATTCATACTCTCACTGTCTTCATATCTTCCTTTACTTCTTTCTTGTAGAAAGTAAAAGTTCCTCTTCAAAGTTTCCCTTCTTGTTAAAGAATAAATCATAAGTGTTAGAAATAATAGTTTCTTTTAAAGGCTAATTTTATGCTAGACGTGCTCACAGACATGTAGTACATTCTATGTCCTTGTACTTTAACCAAGATATCTGTGCTGGATGTGCTCACAGGCATGTCCCAGCTCGCAGCATATACACCTTCCTTATTTGGGAATATTATTACTTTTCTAATTTCTTTCATAAGCAACTTCCTCTTTTCCTTTATCCTTCCATTACTTTTACCTATTTAGAAAAGTTTTATACTGTTAGCCAATCGGGTTTTAGTTTAAATTGTGCTATCTGGCTCCAGCCAATGGGGACAGGACACAGTAACAGGGACAAACTGTATAAGGGATAAAAATTGCTTCCCTCCTTTGTTCAGGTGTGCTCTCGCCATTATTCCATCTGCGAGGAGCACCCTTTCTGCAGGAAGTAAAGGTTGCCTTGCTGAGAGAATTAAATTTATGTTCAAGTGCTATTTCTTTGCAGTACCAGGGAGTAAGCATTTACATATAACAATTCTGCATGGTTTTCTTTAGTTCTTTGAATGTATTGATGGATACTTGGAGGTCCCTGTCTGTTAAGTCTGGCATCTGATCCCTCCCATGGGCAGCTTCTGTTACTGCTCTTTTCCCTGTGTATCCGTCATGCATTCCTATTTAATGTCTCTTAGGTTTTGTTAAAAACTGGACATTTTAGATAATATTTTATAGTAACTCTGGATACTGATTCCCGACCCCCCCACCCCCTAGGGCTTGTTTTTGTTGTTGCTTATTTATTTTCTGACTTGGCTAGGTTACTTTAGTAACATTTATTTCCCCCTTAGAATGGCATTCCCCCTTCGATGGCATTCTCTAGTGGGCTCAGCCTTGGGTGTATACACAACCACCCTAGATGACAGCAGTTTTGTTTTCACTGGGCTATTCTTGTCTCTTTCCCTGATCTCTCTGTTAAGCTCTCTGCCTCATTTGCCATTACACTCAGCCTGTTAAGCTCCACTAATTACCTGCTGGTTGCTCTATTGTTTTTCACTAAGCCCTGGGGCATTAATTGCTCAGCACACTAATTCAATTAAATTCAGGCAGAAATAGTTATGAGTTCCAGTCTTAGGTTGATTCTGACCCAGCAGGGCACTTCTTAGTCCTTAGTTCTTTCTAGCAAACTAGCTAGCCCGTGGTAACAGCTCATTGCTGTTAATTAGGAACTATTGTTTTCTTAACTTTTATTTTAGGTTCAGAGGTACATGTGCAAGTTTGTTATACAGGTAAACTCCTGTCATGGGGTTTGTTGTGCAGATTATTTCATTACTCGGATACTAAGCCTAGTATCCAATAGTTATTTTTTCTTATCCTCTCCCTCCTCCCACCCTCCACCCTCGATTTTAACAGCACCTGATATATGGAAGAACTCAACGGTTTCCTGAATTTTTGACTTAGCTTTCTTACAATAATATATGATTTACACTTGTCTCATAAAAGAAAAAGAACTATTTTTCTTCAAGAGCACTCAGGCTTAAACTTCTTAGCACCCTGTTTCAAATAAAGTCAGTTCCTTTGGTGAGAGCTTTAGGGTTCTCTTTCCCTATGAAGTGCCTCTCATCCTGGACGAAGTCTCTGAGCCACTACTCTGGGCATTGGGCAAGGCAGCAGCCCATGGTCTTTGGGGTTTGCTTCTCCTGGTGGGAAATCTCAGCTGTACAAGTGAGCTGGGGCAAGGGTGGTCAGGTCCCCAGAGTTCTTAGTCTGTCTCACCTGGGGACAGCCTGAAAGCTGTGGATGTGCCCCGTTTAGAGAAAGGGTCTCTACTGATGCTGGTGTGGTCAGGGTTTCAGGATGCGGTCTTCCTGGATGGTCCAGGTGCCCTAAAGCCAGTGCCAGGTGCTCTTGTAAGAGACACACAAGAAACAGACACAGAGCATGGGGTGCCCAGTGCCCCAGGAGCCAGAGAAGAAGGAGGGTCCTCCTCAGGGTGTCTGGAGGGTTGGGCGCCCAGGGCCACAGGACCCAGAGAAGCAGGAGGGTCCTCCCCAGGACATCTAGAGGGAGGGCGGCCCTGCCACACCCAAATTTCAGGATTCTGGCTCCAGAGCTGCAAGAGAATGAGCTTCTATTGTTTGTGGTCCTTGGTCACAGCAGCCCACGACACTCAGGGGCTCTTTGCTCCTTGAAAACAAACTGTCTCCTCCTGCATCTCTCCAGCCTTGTCCACAGAGCCACCTGGAGGGCAGGAAAGAGCAGGTGCATGGAGGATGAGCCAGGTCGGGAGCTGCCTCACAATGTGCAGGGGAACATGTCAGATCGGGGGGGGGGTGGTCTTGCCCACAGTGGAGAATGAGACTGAGGTCCCTTTGTCTGAGAGGAGGCCCCATCCCAGATGCTGGGATCCTGACAGCAGGAAACATGCTGGGACCGAGCTGTTCTAGGTAGGAAATGAGTGACCTGCGAACCTCTCCACTCACAGCAGGACCTGGCCCCAGATGCTCACACGGCAGTGGGGAGGTGAGGCCGCTCACTGCTCTCACCCCTCCCTGCACCTGTAGCCTGGAGTCCTGGGTGCCCCCACCAGAGACTGCACCTTTCTGACCCTGGACATTTTTGGCCAGCGCCCACCAGGAGGACACGCTAGGACGTGGCTCTGTCTCCAGGTGATGTGAGCCAACTGTGTGTGTGTGAGACGCTATTCACAGCACAGAGGGCAGAGCTGGTGCTCCCAACCACAGGTGTTCAGGGCCCAGAGGCTGCCTTACTTGGCCCGGTTACACATGCAGCTTCTCTATTGATTTTCCGGCAAGCGAGCCTGCTCCAGACCCAGCTTCTGGGAGTCCTGAAGGACCCACAATCCCTAGGGTTAACCTGCCCGGCTCCCCTAGGTAGTCCCATATCCTCCACCTACCGGCACAGGGGACGTTCATGACCCCCACCCGGGCACAGAGCTGTGGGGGGAGGGGGGCGTCTCGTGGAAGGTGAGCCTGGAGGCAGGGCCGTGTCCCTGGAGCCATACAGGGGCTCAAAAGGACCTCCTTTCCCCACCTGGGGACACCAACCGGACTGCATCCAGCCTGGGCCCTGGGGTCTCAGAGCTTTTCCCGGGAGAAAGACACCCCAGCCTCCCCTAACGAGCTTGTTCCCCAGGACAGCAGTGGCCGGGTTGGACATCCAGAAAGGGGGCCTCGCCTCCTGCCCCCTCCATTAAGACAATCACATGGGGAAGAAAGGCTTCAGTGCCAGGGGAAAGTGGGGGGCCTAGGACAGAAGCAGCCTCCAGGAGCTCCCGGCGGGGAAGAGCCTGGCAGATATGTGAGCGGCGCTCTGGAATGAGTCAACCAGCAACAGCAGGCAAGCAGGGGCACCCTCCAATTGTCCTGAGAAGGGCCAGTTTCTGAGCCAAGGCTGCAGCAGCCATCCCACCAGTCACAGCGACCAAGCCTCCTGGGGAAGACCTCGCCCGGCTCCCCTCCAGCCAACCGGGGTCTGCACCCTGAGCCTCTCCAGAAAGAGTGTCCGGCGGGGCCTGCAGGGCAGGAGGCAGCACCTACTCTGTGGGGAGTGCAGGTGCCCTTCACCCCTACCCCACCCACAGGGGTCCAGGCAGGACAGGGGTCTACAGCCCCCCACATGGCCATCCCAGGGCTCCACGGCATCGCCTGGAATGTCTCTGAGCAGCTCTGCCCCAGCCTTCCCCTCCAGAGCAGGCCCCAACCCCCATCCCCAGGCTCACCCAAGGCCCCCGTCCTCAGCCAGGGTCCCCATGCACTGCCCCAGGTGTCCCAGCCCCGATGGCTACTCCCCGGGGGTCCCACCGCAGTCCCTGTTTCACCCCTGACCCCTCTGCTGGGACATTCGGCCAGGGACCACTGGGCCCTGTGCCCTCCCACGCCGGCCTCAACGTCCCCACCCCACGGCGGCCTTCTGGGGACTCCCGTTGGGGATCATGGGGGCGGCGCCAGCATGGGGCAGGGGACAGAGCCGATTCCCTGCGCGGGTGTTTGGTCCGCGAGGGCTACGGGGTCCTGGGGGAATGGTGGGCGGCAACCAGGAGAGCCTGGCAGGGACCCCCCATGCCAGGCCTAGCGCGGCCAGGAGGACCCAGGAGGGGTGAATGAATGAATGAACGAATGAATGAATGAGGGAAGGGAAGGGGAGGAGAGGCCAGGCCCTGAGGGCAGGGCAGGTCCCACCCCTGTCTCAGGCCCCCCATGAGGCGGACGGGCCCACCCTGCAGGAGCCCCCTATTCACTGCCCTGGGAGATGCCCGGCCATGTCTTGCCCTGCAGGGCCTCGGGGTCCAGGGAAGAAGCGGCCCCCTCCGGCCCCTCACAGAGGCACCCACTGCACCCGAGGGTCCTCGATGCCACCCCGCCATCCCCCGGACCCCCGCCCTGGGCTCCAGCTTCCTCCCCGCCAGCCCCACCAGCCCTGGGAAGGGCCACGCTGTCTCCTGCCTCCCCACAGAGGTCTCATGAGCCGCCACGCCCCGGGCTGCGAAGAAACACCCCGGTCCCCTCCCCCACGACCCTCCCTGCCTCCTGGGTGCCCGGCAGACCCCACAGGGGTCTCTGTGCCCGGGTGGGGGTCATGAACGTCCCCTGTGCTGGTGGGTGGAGGATGTGGGACTACCTAGGGGAGTCGGACAGGTTAACCCTAGGGATTGTGGGTCCTTCAGGACTCCCAGAAGCTGGGTCTGGAGCAGACTCGCTTGCCGGAAAATCAATAGAGAAGCTGCATGTGTAACCGGGCCAAGTAAGGCAGCCCCAGGCAGGTGTGACCTCGAAGAGAAGCCACATTTCACGACCTCCTCAGAGACTCAGATGAAGGTCCACACATTAAATGCAGATCTGGAGAAGGCTGAGCAGGGTCACTTCAGACTTTCCTTTTTTTTGTTGTTTTTTTTGAGACGGAGTCTCGCTCTGTCACCCAGGCTGGAGTGCAGGTGCGATCTCGGCTCACTGCAACCTCTGCCTCCCAGGTTCACGCCATTCTCCTGCCTCAGCCTCCCAAGTAGCTGGACTACAGGTGCCCACCACCACGCCCAGCTAATTTTTTGTATTTTTAGTAGAGACGGGGTTTCACTGTGTTAGCCAGGATGGTCTCGATCTCCTGAACTCGTGATCTGCCCGCCTTGGCCTCCCAAAGTTCTGGGATTACAGGCGTGAGCCACCGCGCCCGGCCCAGACTTTTCTTTTCTGCGAATGCTGCATGTCTTGGCATTTAGCCTGACAGGTAACGTTTACTTGTAAGGAGCTGACATTGATCATCGGTCAATGATCCGGGCTCCAGAAGTAAATCATCCAGAAAGTGACCACACCGTGTCTCAGGCCACACATGGCCCATGCGTGCCAGGCCCAGGCCAAGCCTGTGGCAGAGTGGGCAGTGATCCTGGGAGCAGCAGAGGAGGCGGGAAGGCAGGTGCCCCTCAGCTCCCTCCAGCACCCACCTGGATGTGGTTTCTCACCCGGAACAAGGAGGAATGAGACAACCAAACCCTGAGGGGAAGATGTTTCCCAGCCTCTGGGCCAGAAAAGCTGCTGTCCAGGGAGGAGAGGGGTTGCACATGGTGCCCCCACGTCCCCCGTCAAAGGCCACTGGGCAGGACCACATCCCAGAGGCCCCCCCAGAACCCAGGAGGCACAGGCCTGGAGCCCGGCCAGGCACACACCAGGGCTACTCCAACCTGGAAAGAGGTTAGAAACAGCCGCTGTCTGGATTCTCAATGACAAAGGGACAGATGTTCAGGAAGACAGAGGGGGAGTGGGGTGTGGGAAGGAGGACACTGAACAGAAAGGGCCTGGATGCTCACAATAACAAAAGCAAAAGCTGAGGAAACTTCACAGGGAGCAGGGTTGGAAAGAGGAGGGGTGGGGTTCAGGCTGGACAGAGGAGGGGGGTGGGGTTCAGGCTGGACAGGAGGGGGGTGGGGTTCAGGCTGGACAGAGGAGGGGGGTGGGGTTCAGGCTGGACAGAGGAGGGGGGTGGGGTTCAGGCTGGACAGAGGAGGGGGTGGGGTTCAGGCTGGACAGAGGAGGGGGTGGGGTTCAGGCTGGACAGAGGAGGGGGGTGGGGTTCAGGCTGGACAGAGGAGGGGTGGGGTTCAGGCTGGACAGAGGAGGGGGGTGGGGTTCAGGCTGGACAGAGGAGGGGTGGGGTTCAGGCTGGACAGAGGAGGGGTGGGGTTCAGGCTGGACAGAGGAGGGGTGGGGTTCAGGCTGGACAGAGGAGGGGTGGGGTTCAGGCTGGACAGAGGAGGGGGGTGGGGTTCAGGCTGGACAGAGGAGGGGTGGGGTTCAGGCTGGACAGAGGAGGGGTGGGGTTCAGGCTGGACAGAGGAGGGTGGGGTTCAGGCTGGACAGAGGAGGGGGGTGGGGTTCAGGCTGGACAGAGGAGGGGTGGGGTTCAGGCTGGACAGAGGAGGGGTGGGGTTCAGGCTGGACAGAGGAGGGGTGGGGTTCAGGCTGGACAGAGGAGGGGTGGGGTTCAGGCTTGTTCTGCAAACCCAACGTGGGTACCTTGGCCTTTCTTCTCCCCAGCATGCACTTGGAGCCTGTGCCCCTCACCTGAAGGCACTCCCAGCTCGGGGGAGTTGTGCCCCTTCCTGGTCCCCTCCCCTTGGGTGTTGCTGGGACCTGTTTCTTGCTCCTAAGCCACATCACAGGGTAGAGTGTCCATGGCTAAGTGTGTGTGCATGACCACACCACGTACAGCTGTGACCCTGCCTCGCTGGAGCTGCTCTCTCCTTTGCTGCGGGAACACAGCAGCCATGTTGGGCAACACCACATACCTGGGACCTTCAGTGGCCTCTAGCACCAGAGTGCAGCCTCTGGACAAAAGCCAGCGAGAAAATGAAGCCATCAGTCCTACAGTTGAGAGGACGGATGGTTGCCAGCACCCTGAGTGAGCGTGGAGGTGAACTCTGCCCCAGCTCAGCCTCCAGCCCCGCCGCCACCCGATGGCAGCCTGTGGGCCGAGCAGAGGACCCCACTAAGCGGCGCCAGACCGCTGGCCAGAGACTGTGAGATGACAGATGTGCGTCGTTTTGAGCTGCAAGCTTTGTGGTGACCTTGTTACACAAGGACAGATGCTAACACAACGGGTTCCCACAGCAGGTCTCCAGGGCTCAGGGAGTTCTAATCACGAGACCTCGGGGGGGTCTTTTGGCTGAGTGCAGAGAATAACATGGCTGAAGGTCATGGCCAGATGC